>NC_061112.1:141960302-142007824 GCF_002878395.1 Capsicum annuum
CATCTTGACAGAGAGATCCCGGTATGTAGATCAAGACAAAGATTATGGTAGTGTAGAGAAAAAAGTATGGAAAGAGTTCTTGATGCATTTATGCTTGATTAGAGGAAATCAGCACCTAGAAAGAAAGGAGCTACCTGATAATATAGTGCAGAAAGAGCTTTACCTAATTCTATACTATTCAAGATGAGGAATTGTAAGGGACACAGAGAAGAGGAAGATGCAAAGGTTTGATAAAACAACATATATTCAATTTGGAAGATGAGATATGTAAAATTCAATGATAAAGATGGGGGTGCTATATTTGTCATGGTATGGTCAACATATTGCTACTAGTAAAATGATCTTTGACGAAACAGATACCAATTTCGTATATTACTTCCAAACCTAGATGAAGAAGCTTCTATTGGAATTTAGGGGTGCTAGACTTGGTCTAATTCCACAAACACCGTGTCTTAACAACAATTATATTATTATTTAATTAAGTATTATATGTCCAACTACTGGCGTGGCTCACGCAATTAAATTTAACTATGATTAGTATGAACTAATTAATTAGTCCCGTGAAAGAAACCATCTAGCTAAGACTAGAGTGGTCAAATAAAATAAAGACATATTACGCGCAAAAAACACATGAAGAACCAAAAAGTCGTGGGTGAAATAGTTTTATTCTAACTTCTAAGGCAACTTCTAACGGGTCAAAACTTGAACTACATGACGTCATCCCACTATTTTTCCACAGTTCTGCTATTTTCTTTATATCATTCATCATCCATCATAAATACCAGAAATTTAAGAGGAAGTTTTCCTCCAAATTTTTGTGGAGGTACGTCTATCAGTTGAAAACAGAGTTGAATGTTAGTGTCATTATCCACACAATTGCCAAAGCTTGGGTAGATGCCATTAATCTCTTCCTGTACTACGATTTGGGTGATAACATAGGTGAGCTGCTCAAAGCTGTTAAGGGTGCTCATCTACAGATTTTAAGTTTGGTCAAATTAGTTTATAATCACGATTTTGTGTATCTATTAGTTTGGCAACAACGAACGTGTTTGTGAGTCAAAAAATAGCCAAATGTCATAAGTTGGTCACCTCTTATGGTTTTACAACTTACAAGCATTTTTAGTTTGACCAACACTTTTACGATTTTATCCCTAATATATTTTATATTTTCCTAATTTCACTTATCTCTCTGTTCTATTTCCATCATAACAAGCATTTTTAGTTTGACCAACACTTTTACAATTTTATCCCTAATTTATTTTATATCCTCCTAACTACTCTTTCCCGAAACATAACTTTTAATTATCTTTCTATTCTATTTCCATCACTCGTCCTGTTTTATGTTAAAATACTTTTTGAATTTAGAACTTTTTTTGTGTATAGATTCAAGGGCATTTCAGCTATTTTCACAGAGAAAGTGCTGATCAACACCTTTTCACCAAACACAACTACTTAGACTTCCATCCAACATGTAACTGTTTATTTATAAAATCAGTTTCAGCATGTGAATGTATGTAATTTTCAATAGTTGAGACTTATCAACTACCCAAACGGGCTCTATATCTCGAAAATCAAAGATCCTTATGCCCGCCAATTTGGTGGCCAGTATTCAAAATGATAATGGCAAATCGCAAACTAAAGGTTAAGATGAGAAGTTCAGGTGGAAAATTGATCATAGTAACGTGGACAAACGTCTTCAAAACCAGAAGATAATAGGACGAAGAAATCTGTTGCAGTATGGTAAACAAATATACCGTGGGAGATAAGTAGGTACAATTCCTTCCTGAATAAGTGTATGTCGAATTACACTCTACAGAGGAGATGAATAGAGTCAAATGAACGTATGAAATCATATGGTTATGCAAATTTATGTGATCCCACGCCACAACAGAGTGCAACTTCAGTATGGGTCAGTCACCTACTTTCTCCTCAATTATGATAATAGCTCAAGTTCATGAAGCATTTAGCGTCCACAAGGCTTCCCTAATTCTATGGCCAATATTGAATAGGTGAAAAGGTCAATGTATCAAGATAGTTTGTGTTAAGAGTCCCACATCCCCTTTTAAGGAAAGGGTGATCTTTTTATATGGCTCGGGGCAACTCCCTACTTCTTGAGCTAACTTTTGAAGTTGAGTTAGGCCCAGCATTCATTTCTTTACGTGGTATCACACCGGATGTTCAGTCCTGGGCGTGAGGAAGTGTGGAGATACCCACATCGGCCGTTTGAGTGAACCATTATAACTGATTTCTCCTAGACATGCTCTGTAATAAAGGAGAACGTTAAGAATTTATATGCCCAACTATACCGATATCCACTCTTAGGAGCCTTTGCTGCCTCATACCTTACACTGACAGCCTAGGGAAATCCCACTTCCACACACACGGGAATGATGATGGGTTATATAAGGTCACATGTCTTGGAACTTAGAGATGCATTTTTAAAGTTCTGTGAGTCTAGGCTCAAAGCGGACAATAATACTATTGAGTCAGAGCCTACTACAGCTCTCATGCTAAAAATTAGAAGAGAAACTAGACAACACATAAACCCTCCTCCTCACCTCCCCGAACCTGATGTACTAATTCAACCATGACGTTGCTAATGAATATAATGTGTCTTGCAAAAATTGTTAATGAACACGCATGCTAATAGTGGTTGGATTTGTTAATTTGTTTTACTGAGTCTTGATATTGGAGATATATATCAACTACATCATCCATGTGAAATTAGCAAGCCAACCATCATGATATTTATTTTCAGCCTTGAGTTGAAAAACTATTCAACGTAGAGAAAATAAAAAGAATATATCTCAACAAGAGACTTTTTGCTCAATGGTTGGTTGGTTTAGGCATACCTAACACCAACTAAAATGACAGTTACTGAACAGAAAAACTAGACTTACACAGTCGGGGAAGTGATGCATTATATCATAGATGAACGTAATAGAAGATTATAGATTACAATCAAGTTGAGGCCTTTAATTTTTATATCGACAGTGTAAAGTACTTTTGCACTATCAAGTTACAACAGGGGTGTATTGATCATGTTAAAAACTGAGAGTAAGAACGAGTACATTAATAAGAGTTAACCTTACACTCAGTTTATATAATATAAACTATGAATCTACATGGGGTTACACTGGTCCTTATCGTTACACTCAAGTTAGCTCAAAATAATTAAATTAGCTAATTAGTCAATTAGACGCAAGACGAAGTAAACCCCATGGAGTGAATGAATCAAAATCCATCGACTAAGAAGGTAAATTGAGGCGGAAATAGATCTTATGAAAACAAGAACATTTACCTGGGGATGGAGATGGTACAGATATTGAAAATGGTGGTGGGTATGCAAAAGCAGCAGCTGAACATGCAGAAGATTCAAGAGGAGGACCAGGACAAAAGCATGTTGTTTTCTTACTAAATTCATCGTACCCACATCTTCCCTTTTTTTGAGTACATTCACTGCAGGCTTTACCATCAAGTTTCCATCTTATATCAAACCCCTCTTGTAGTAATTGTCCCAAACCTGATGAATTCAAGGACCCCACAGTAACGGCACTCGTCTGAAGCACTGGAACTGTGACACTAGCAGTGCACTTCCCGGGGCCAACAGCACCCGGCAACACGAAAACATTGTGGTATTTGCTGTTTCTACAAGCGGTAACATCCATTATCTCAATGTACGAAACAGGACAATTATATAAGAAGGTCAAGTTTGTATAGCCAGCAGCGAAATCAAAGAGGGAGTAGTCCAGAGTGGTGTTAACTAAATCAACAGGACAAGGTGATTCCATCATATCCTCCCTCACAACCCTCATTGTTTGGGTTGTTGGATGTACGTTTAAAATTCGATAATTGATGTTGTTGATGACCATAGTAGTAGTACTATCCTGATTGCATTTGAACTCAAAACCAGGATAGCCACAGAAGGGAGGGTCATTGACACTGAGAAAAGGATAACTTAATCCCGTAATATTGCCACACGTATACTTTTTCCCACAAGGCTGGTAGAACTCGTTAGGATTACTCGAACCTTGAGGTACATGAATTAGTACAAGGGAGGAAGCCAGAGTGAGCAAAGAGAAGAAGCAAAAGCTTTGCGAATTCATTTGGAGGAAACTGTGAAATGGATGTGGCCAAGGAAGAAGGCAATGGATTACTAAACAAGTATATGGTGAGTAGAAAATTAGGTGGAAATAAAGCACGAAGAAGATGATAAACAAAGGAAGTTGGGTGATAAAAATGGCTTCACTTGATGATACTACACTTTTTCTTTATTATGGAAGTCATGGAAACAACACATTGACTGAATCTAAACTGTGGAGGAAATCAAATTAAAGGTGCTCTCTTAAAGTAAATGAAAACTTACCTAGAGAGTTGATTTTTGAGTTGTTGAAAAAGAAAGAAAAAAATGTAAGCTTTGGTATTTCTTTTTTGTGTCTTTTTTATTTCTTATTTATTTGGGATTAGGCAGTGTACTATATAGAGAAGTCAATTTGAAATTACTTGGACATAAGAAAACGATTGGAGGTTTGTTAAGCGTTTCTATCTAATTAGGACAACTATGTCAAAGACTATCCAACAACCACATATACTATAATTTGCTTATTAACAACCAGGTTTGGTGGCTTTTAAGTTTTACCATATACTTAGACCATTTCCAAGTCCGTAGATGACTGATATTTAGGATCACTTGGTGAGCTTTATGAGTCCAAAACATATTACTAAGGCTAATTCTTGGAGATACTTTCCTGGAATGCAGAAGCACCAAATGGAAGGTGGAGAAAAAGTAGATTTTAGAAGTAGCGGTAGAAGGAATCAACTCATGATCTCGTGCATTAAATGAAGTGCTTCAACGAAAGTGGAAGTTCCTCATTCTAAGAAAACCATTCCACCTAAAACAAAAGGGGTCGTTTGGTAATAACTTAAAATGATAATAGCATGATAATCTCGAAATATCCCATGTACCAAAATAGGCAATTTTTGGGACCAACTAAACTACAGTTGTAATGTTAGTTTATAAGAATATGAGATAACAATCATGAGACTACTAAACCCGGATAAAACAACAAAATAGCACATTTGACCCTTTTCCAGAGATCTTCTTCCAAAGTCTTTTATGAAAGCCAAGGTTACGCTTGGAAATAAAAAGTTATTCAAATTATCTAATGTGAAATTAAACATTTTTAGACCTTCTCCAAATGAAAAATGATAAGTTATCCAAGTTTATCTATTATATATAAAGTTGAACACATAATTTATGTTATACCCGCCCGCCCACCCCCATCTAGTTAACCAAAACATAAAATATGTCTACTAAATAATCCTGTCTTATTAAAAGCTCCATGTTATCCTCCATGTATATCTTATTCACAAAGAAAATGACCCCTTGAGAACTCTTTTGAGTTTTGAATATGTAAGTCTGAAACTTCACATATACATATTTGAAGTTTCATTAACAAGCCAAATTGCAGCTGCAGTTTGGCCTTGGAAAGCCAAAATTCACATAAAAACGTTGGAAGTTTGCTTGCACGATCAATATGCTGAACTTCAGACGCAATTTTTTACAACTACAATCCCGTTTGCATGAATTAGTTTTAGGAGGCTAAATTTATGAACTTAGGCAATGACTTAAATAGTGATCATAAAATCAACTTTTTTATGCACTTCCCCGGGGACAGAACAGGAACGAGCTCCTCATTTTTACTGACTAGTGCCAGTCGACAATGCCAAGTCTATAAAAACCTTTGTTTTGGGCTCCAGTTACATCTTCAAGTATGGGTTCATTTGCACTTTATGCTTGCATTACATAACATCACAACTTATATTTTACTAAATTATTACATAAAATTCTTATATAAGAAAATTATTCCCTATAGTATTATTAGATCTAAAATAATAAATTTTAGCAAAACTTTTAGATAATTGCATTACTAGCAATTTAGTTATAAGTTATAGCAACTTGTTAAAAGATATATGATTTTAATTATATTTTCAAAATTCGTTTTTAATGATATAAGAGAAAATCAGTTTCATATTTATAGGATTGTAATCAATATTTTCCATAAATTGTCTATTGATAATCATGGTAAATATATGTTATTTTTTATTTAATAGATTATACACTTTTATCAGATAACACTTTATTGAAACAAGATTACGTGTAAATCAAATTAATGTTTCGAAAAAGTATCTGAATCACCTCTCTCTCTCTCTCCATTCAAATTCTCTAATACTCAACCTCACCTCTCTCTTTCTCCATTATAATACTCAATATTTCAAAACTTTATTGAAATTGTGTCTCCATATAATATTCATACTCTTCCCTTAAAAATACAAGATTGAAAAAAAATGGGCTTCATATTATATTCATCTTCTTCGTTGAAGAGAGTGGGTTTCATAGTTAATATTCATCTTCTTCATTGAAAAAATCGGGCTTCTTCTGATAAATTCACATTTCAACATGCATATCAATGAATTCTTAGTACTTTTTGCCGAATGATTGGTCATTTACATGTTATTTTCTCACTTAGTGATCATGTCTGTCATCCTCGATCTTTATTTCTTTTTATTTTTTCTAGTAATAATGTACAGATGTGGTAGTAACAAAGTTGTATTCATGGACTATAACAATACATACAAACTTGCAAATATTTAATTTTTTTCCGTATTAAATTAGTACAAAATTGATATTGAATTATTTTTTTTAGAGAAAATAGTCAATTACCCCTCCAATCTTTAGTCAAAATCCCAACAACACACAACCTTTACTAAAGTCCCATTACCCCCCTAAACATTTTTTTTACTGTATTTTATACCCCTCTCATTACTGACTTGTCAATATAAACCAAACAATAACACATGCGTGTATATACGCGTCTAGGACCATTCCTACTTTTTCACTTCCTCCTAAACCGAGATAGGCATTTCCATGGATAACACACAAATGACACATCTCTCAACTCTCTATACATACACTCACCATCTACAACACAACACACAGTTCTCTATACACATACTCGCCATCTAAAACACAACACACAGAAAGACGTACACAATACACAGACTACTACACACAGCAAACGCAAGAGATGTGAGAAACAGTGAAAGAAAAGATGGAGAAAGAGGAAAAAACAGAGAAGGGAGGTCCATCAGGGGAAAAACAACTTCTTTTTTCCATCTTTCGTCGGTAAAATTTCGCCGGAATAACTCCGGCGAAATCACCTTTTAAATCCAAATCACCACCAACTTATTTTTTCCAATTTTCGGACCAAATCCCGTCAGAAAATAATTGAAAACACTAAATTAGTGACGAAAATGGCTGAAACAAACCTATCTCGCTATAAATCAACCAGTTCCGTCGAAATCCATTGGAAAACGAACGGAACAGATCTGTTCGCGTGTGAAATTCGGTACGGATTGTTCTTGATTTCGTGGGTTTAGGCGTGGGTTATTAAAGAACGGAAATAGGTGTAGACAAGTTTTTCTGTGATTTGAAAATTAGATGGAAATTTCCTACACTTGACTTTTGGCACCCTTAAGGCTAGCTGTTTTGTTCGTGTTCATTTATTATGTTGATAAAATTGTGATATTGCAGTTGAGTAGAACGAAGAGAAGAAATCTAGCATTTAACTAGTCAGATTTTGTAATTATGATGAATTAGAAATCCTTCTAGCTGCCATTATAGCAACTTCTTTAATTTAAACAGTGAAAGAGATGAATTCATTTTGTAGTGATCAGCATTGCCACAATATGCGCAGACATGTTTGGAGATGAGATTTGGCGTTTGGAGATGAAGAATTCCGTTGGGGCCTTTTATTAATTGGAGAAGACAACATTAATTAACAATTAAAAAAATAATGACGTGTATTATATACGTGGCACTTAAAATAATAATTTTAAAGGGTTAATACTTCAACTCACGCGCCTATTGGGGGTGTTCTCACCTCCCATGACAGGTCAGCAATGGAAGGGGTATAAAATAGAGTAAAAAAATATTTAGGGGGTAATAGGACTCTAGTAAAGGTTGAGTGTATAGTTGAGATTTTGATTAAAGGTTGGAGGGGTAATTGACCATTTTTTTTTTTTACTGTTTGTTTTTCTAATATAGTTAATAATTTATATTAACTTTTTGGTGCTCGATCATTACTCTAATATTATTGGTATGAACAAAATTTATTTTTTGTATTTATATAGGAGTAGTATTTATATAATGTTATGCTACTTTAACGTTTGTTTCGAATTTTTCATCGTTGAATGAAATTGATATGAAATAAGTCGCATCAGATGGGTATTAAATTTGATATCAACTACATCAAATTATACATTTTTTTATTCTGCAATTAGTAACATTTAACATGAGTATTGTATCTTGATTTTTTATTGATGCTCATTACTTTTTGTATAAGATTGTTGGTATGAACAAAGTTTAATTTTGATCTTTAACATAATATTTATATAATGTTCTTCATCTTCTTCTGCCAGAAAGCAAACACCAATATCAATCATGATTAATACTGATTATTTTTTATTGCAACAAAAATTATTTGATATCAAACAACTATCAATTAATTTATTTTCAACATTTATGTTGATTGTATTTCATGTAATATTCATTATATACACTAAAAAAGTTATGCAACGTAAAGCATAATTTTTTCTCATCGATTGTCACATTCATAAAACTCATTCAATACAAATGTTATATATGCGAAACTTCATTGATATCAATTTTAATATCAATTTAATACACTGAGAACTCAAAAGAAAAGTATTACTTAAGTATGAAATGAGTATATAAATTAATTTCAACTTATATATTAAAAGTGGGATTATCCTAGGAAAATGTGTTCATCAAAACGTAGTTAACATCATTACAGTAATTGACAATTAGTGACTTTGAGGATGACCTCTGAAAGCATTTTTTTTTTTTAAAGAACAAAAAAAGGAGTATAAGTGACAAAGAAGAACAAGATGACTCAACTACATTTATTCATATCTCTATTTTGTTCTTCTTTTTGGTTGTTGTTTTTTCCAATATATGTTATATTATAATAGTAGGATGGACAACATTGGAACAAAACTTCAATTTAATTATTTTTGTCTAACATATTATGCTAATAAAATTACAAATTAAATACTATATATTATCCTACAATTCCATCTTCTTTTAAAATTATTAATTTATAGATCCATTTAATTTGTTAAAGCATATATCACATTTGCCCCACGTACATATTATCTGTATCTTATGTATATATGTTGTTATATATATGTTTTTTACAAGCTTAGTCAGTATTCAATAGTGATTATAGGATCTAACTGATTTTATAGTATATAATCTCAAATATTGTGTGTTATACACCTAATTGGAAGAGAAAATATATAGAAATCATTTGGACGTTGGAAAGAGGAAGACAACAAAGCATAGCAATGTCTCTTTTGTTTTGATTTGTGTAAAATAATACTTCTAAAGAAGTAGTGTATGAAGGTGGAAATTCTTAATGAAACCATTAAAATAGGAGAAAAGAAAAACAGTTAGAGAAATTTGGGGGTGGATAAATATTAGTAATTAATGTTAACTATATTTAAGGATGGTAAATTGTATATTAATTGTATTAAATCTTAATTTTTCTTTTTTCATTAATTACTTTTTCGTATCTTCAACAAAACAAAAAAAAAAACCCTTTTTATGTATTTTTTTTTAAATGAAATTTGCTACAACTTGTAATAACTAATCTAATAAGTTCATATAGTTAATTTTCCCAATCCTTATCCTGTATATTAATTATATATATCTTTTTTTCTAAAAAATAGCTGGATACATCCACATATCCATAAATTTTTGGATACATAATTTAATTATGTATCTCTCTTTGGTCTGGTTAATGTATTGTATATCTCGATCAAATAGTTTCAGAAATAGATATACTCCGTAATCAAAATTATGTATTTCAACTTCAAAATTATGTTTTGGATGGTAATTATGTATCCGAGCAAAAATGGAGTAATTAACGGTTACATTATTAAGTTTAAAATTATGTATCTCAATTTCAAAATTTAAAAAATAAGAGATTATTTGTAATTTAGTAAAGAGTAGAGATAGAGAGTAACTAGGGTCAAACTTATTGGGATTTAAGTAAGTTTTACATCATCTTTATCCTTCAAGATAAATAATATAAATTTATATTTTTGCATTATAATATAACTTATGTCCCGCTAGATATTAATTCAATAGCTAAGGACAAAACAAGATGTTTTTGAAGGACGAAAATGAAAAATCAACCTACTTAAGAAGGCAATACATGCAATTAAGTGTCTAAGTATGTTTTGGTACTGTGAAGGATGTCAGTAGAAAACGTGAGGCGTCCAATTTCAAAATCTTTCAATGCGAATCGTAGAAAGAAATCCCTATCGGTGCCGCTGTTTGTTGAGTGACGATTACCAGCCGCCTCTCTCCCAACGCTCAACCGTTAACAACAAGTCAACAACTATTAATGAAACTATAGATTCTAGAGTACAATCCTCTCTTCTGTCTATGTCATTGGATATGATTTATGGGAGAAATTCAATGCCCCTTTGTTTGCATCTTGATATTTCTAATAGCGAGAAAGAGAAATAAGGGGAAACATAGAGTGAGTGAGGGGAGGGTTGGGCCTCTATTATCATGTTGAAAAGATGCATTGTTGACAACAAACTCCTAAGAATATAACTCTTTCATTTTATATATAATTCACTATTAATATTATTAATTAAACAATTTTTATTTAACTATGGCTTTGTTTAACATCTATAAATATTTATATAATTAAGTGATTTGACTTTTGTATTTTGTACTAGTACTACTGGTACGTTATTCCAATGTTGGAAACTGAGATTAGAAGTTGAAGGGAGTCAATTTCACCAAGTATTATACACCTTAGCTTATAGGTATTGAACCTCTCCTCACCTTTTTTCAGTTCATAGTCACTTAAATCATAGTATTAAAATTAAGAATTTAACTTATACACGTATTATAATATAAATTTCTCTACATAGTAATATAACTTGTAAAATCAGAGTAGCTAGTTAGTTTCACATATTATAGACAATAACAATGCAAACAATAAAAAATTAAGGGAAATGCAGAGGCAAACTTACCCGGCGGTGTTATTCCAGTTCCAGGGGAACCTGCACCAGCAGGAGCTCCACTGGTGCACGTATTATTGGACGACGAGGACGAAGAAGAAGATTGATCATCAGGGCACAAACACCGGAACTCTTTCGCATCAACATCATATCCACAATGTCCCCCTAACTTTTCACACTCTCTGCAATGTCTACTGTCCACTTTCCATTTCACATCAAATCCCTGTTCCAGCAGCTTCTTCAAATCTCCAACTGTACCTCCAGATGGAAACTCCTTACGACAGGGTACCACTACACTAGCATGACATCTCCCACCTCCCTCCTTATTACCTCCAATTGCAAAACCATTCCGAAGACTCATTCCATGTATAGGACAATTGAACGGCCCAGCTGGAGGTGGAATATCACCTCCACCTCCGGTCCAAGGTGGGCACGGGTAACTGAAAGTGAAGTTCACTAAGCTCCAGGCGTACTCGAATATATTGGAATTATCTATAGTCGTGTTAAATTGACAAATTTCATCTCCACCTAGATCTTTACTAGTAACTGTGATAATCTCGGCATCCAAATTGATACCGAGAACAAGGTAATCGATGTCCGATATTTGTATTAACGTGTTCTCCTGATCGTCACATTGAAGCTCGAATCCAGGACAACCGCATTCCTTTGGTCGATCATTTCCCCAAAAAGGATAAGTAATTCCAGTTATTTTTTTTCCGCAGTTGAAGGACTTGCTACAGATGGAAAACCACGTGTTTTCGAGGGGAGAAAGAGGAGGAAGATGAAATAAGATGAAGAAGAGTACTGTGTAAGCTAGAAATTGAAAGGAGAAAAGGCCTTCCATGACAAAGTGCTGCAGCGAGTAGTTAGCTAGTAGCAGTATGTATGCCCATACAAGGCACAAATAAATAAATGTTGGCGGAATTTATAAGTAACAAGTTTAACGAAAAAGAATTTGTAAGAAAGATATTGATGATGACATAATATAAGGGACTCCATTAACGTCCTAATATAGTCCAGATTAAGCGCAATTATAGTGATAGATTAAAAGTTTTTAGACTATTAGTATATAGAAGTTAAATGTTCACGAACGAATATACAGTTTAAACTATTATAATATGACGTCTTTTTTTTTTAAGGATTACATACTAATTCCACTTATTATAAATTAGTATGTAATGCTGGGCAGAGTGGACTGACCATATTATAAATTTTGAGTTTGAGGTGATCATCATGAAAAGAAGATTGTTCATTACTCCATCATAGATGTGAATCTAGAAGTTTGTGAAACATAGTCATTATTCCATCATAGATGTGAATCTAGAACTTAATATATTAGGTTCACTTTTTAAGTTTGTGAAACAAATTGAGTGCATACATTGTAGGTTCATTTTTGGAGCTCTGATTTTTTTCATTTTACAAAGATTCGAACTTGAAATCTCTAATTAAGCATGGAGGCATCCAAATTCCACCTTAACCCATTATGGTGCATTATGTGCTAATTAATTCATAGATTCGTTGGCCATGTGGTGCCATTATAGTGACTGGAATGCAACTTTGGCATTTGGGCCCCAATACTATCGCCCTCTGATCAATCCTTCAGCAGAGCCCGCCAACTTAGGCACATATGATTGCCCCCAATTTGTTTTGGGTTAAAAGCCCTATTTCTAACTTGGGCATTTGTTGGTGGATTCAGATTTCAGACTAATAGAACTTGTAAAAGTGCAATTTGAAGTGTAACTTCTCAATTATTGGACTACCTTGAAAACTCACTTTAAGTACTGTTTATTAGCCTTATTTTCCATAATTTGGACTTTCCATTGTTAGTAATTTTTATCTTATAGATTCACATATTAATATATTATACATAGCTATACTATCGTTAAAAGGACCCCATTTTATGATCTAATAGAATATTAAAATTTTTTAGCCTAAAATGTGAGTATCTATAAGTATGGGTTTATTTTGGATCAATTGAAACCCATTGGCCGTATCCATATGTATAATGGAAACTTACTGAAAAAGTACCTATTCTGAAGAGTCATCTTTGACGAGCTGTGAAGAGTACAATTGTAGCCCCTGAGTCCAATGGTGGAGCCACAGCCGACGAAGGTTGGTCAGATGAACACTCCTCGTCGGAATTTTTTTCCGAGTATATAAGTTAAATATAGATATTTATAGTTATATACATATTGTTACACACCCTTGACAAGCTAGAGAAATATAGTCCAGTGGTCAAGAGTGTGCATTTCCGCACCAACAAACTCGGGTTTGAACCTTGGCAAGTGCAGTAGTGCTTTATTATTTTTTTTTTAAAACAGTTCTTTGCCCAAAAAAAAATATGAACACCCTTAACCAAAAGTCTGGTTCCGGCGTTCCGCCACTGCCTGAGTTTGTCATCTTTGAAGAGCTGTGAAGAGTGCAATTGTAGCCCCTGAGTCTAACATACAATATTCTCTGTCTATCCCATCTCTCAGAGACTAAACAAAACATCAGTGTGTTAAGACTTGAAAGTTCCTACAATTGAGTATCAAAATTTGTGAAGCCCTTATCAAGTTACTGTGATGGAACAATGTTATTGTTTCTACCATTCTTCTAGTTTCGTATCTCTATCTATGATTTACGTGTGATCTTGGGTGAATCGTGTAAAGTTTTCTGACATCATCACTTTGTGTATAATGATTTACATGTGATCTTTGGGTGAATCATGTAAAGTTTTCTGACATCATCACTTTGTCATTCGCGATGATATGCTATTGGAAGGAAGAGAACACAAAATCTAGACAATAAAAAAGAAACAAAGAAAAGGAAGGGAAGTTGCATTCAACTCATCAAAAGTAGGCATTAATAAACTGCAAAGTTTTTTCGTTTTCAGCTTGTTAGAGAAATTATCATCAATTTCTCATCGTAAAACGACTGAAGAAATAAAATACAAAAAACAAAAACAAAAACTTTTACTTCTAAATTGGCATTTTCATTCACGTGATTTGATCCTAAAAAAGAAAGAAAAGAAAAAACCTTTTCATTCACTTGACAACAAATAAAAGTTAATTTAAAGCAGAAAGATCAAAACTCCTCATCAAGGGTCATAAGGTCCTGTAATTTTCTCTCCAAGACTTCTGAACATATCTGTCCCATCATATTGTAAAATGACTTTAAATCAGATAGTTGTTCCACTGTCATTTTTCCCATTACTTTCCTAGCCAACCCCTCTTTCTCCTCATTCATCTTTAATTTCTGCAAATAGGATGATGCATTCCTTACTGTTGCTCCCATTTGAATTAACCTTGTCTCTTGTTGCAAACTCAATGCTGTATTAGACTGCAAATAATAACATGATAATTGTCAGTTAAGGCGACTACGATGGATGGAGTCAGTAGGTTCGAAATGAGTGTGGTCAAAATTAGTCACGTACCTCTAGGAATTCTGCTCCTACATCTAAGTCTGAAGTTTTAGATGGCTGAATCGGACTACCTTTCTCGTATAAATCTCTAGCAAGGGAAAAACTTCTAACTATAATTTTCCTCTTCTTCTCCATTTCTTGATTAAGCTTCAAAGGCTTTTGAACTGTTGTTGAGCTATTAAGTTTCTTCTGATAAGCAACTACTGCCTTAACAAACTCCTGTCAAAATCACATTCAATGTAGTTTAAGATTAAGATATATAATACTAATAGTCCGATATATAACAGTTTCTTTTAATAATGATCATGAAATCTAGTGTGGTACCTGATAAGCAAATGTACATCCAGGATAATCAAATTCATCGCTATCCTGTTTCCTCATTCGCTCCGGATGAAATTGAAGTCCCATAATAAACTTACCCTCAGCAGGATTATAAGCATCCGGGTCATAAAAGCCTTCAACTAAACCATCAGGGGCAAATGCCATAGGCACAAACCTCTGAGCCAATTTTTTGACTCCTTGATGATGATAACTATTGACTGAAATTTCCATTTTTTTGTCTTGTAAAGAATCCTTGAACCAATGGTGCAATGGCGTTTCCTTAACGACTTCTATAACATGCCTATGACCATCATAGTTATCATAATCCATGTGAACTACCCTCTGATTCTCAGGGAGGTTTCTTGATATTTCTTTACCAATGTCTTGTATAAGGGTACCCCCACATGCAACATTTAGTACTTGTGAACCCCTGCATATACCTAAATATGGTATGTTCCTCTCTAGACAAAGTTTAGCCAATCTGAGTTCAATTGTGTCCTTTTCTTTGTCAATTGCAGTATCACTTGCATGTAATCTCCTGATTTCTTCCAATTCTTCAGGAGAGAGATCGGAGAGTTCATCGTTGTACAGAGAAGGATCGATATCCTCTCCTTCACACAGCAGAACACCATGAATTGGTTCAAAACTGTCTAGTAACATATGTACCCCGGAAACTCGGGGTACAATGACCGGGACAGCTCCATAGCTTACTATAAGATCTAGATGATATTCACCTGAGAATTAATAACAAAATACAATTATTAACAACATTAATTTGATTCAATAACAGACACATCCATCAAAATTGACTAACTCTTTGTATATGTGTGCGTAAGGAAATGAAGAGAAAGACGAAGAAATAACGCACCAACAAAATCAACAAACTTGTTCTTGCGAACGGTACGTCTAGAGACGATGAGCACGCGGGGTAGGACAACTGAGAGCTCGACAGCCATTGCAGCACGAAAAATTTGCGTTTTTTTTTTTTTTTTTAATTTATTTATGCAAGTACTCACGAGTAGTAACTAAAATTGTAAATACAAAAGGAGATTAAGAGGATAGATAGGAAGATGAGAAATCAAATTAGATAAAGAATGCTATTTATGGGGCGAGGAATGAGAAATACAAAGTTGAATTAGTGATTGTTTATGAGAAAAATGTGGGGTTTTATAGGAGGATCGCCGCGTAATTGCTAACGTTACCATAATAATTGACTTATGTGACTATGAAAGAGAGTAATAGGGTTGATCATATTAAACAACTTTAAAAGGATTTAGTATTAATAATAATAATAATAATAATGTTGGATCCCACGTGGACAAATATACATCTAATGGAGGCTCTTCTAAGGAGGCTCAAAGCTGAGGAAATGCTGACCTGGATATGCGTATATTCGGATAACCCTTTCTCCCTAAGAGGAAAAAATGGATCCAAGTAATTAAGTGCAATACACCTTTTTGGATGACTAAAAATACCTCGTGCGGTTTTGTATATCTCGGAAAACAATTCTAGGGATCGGTTGTTTATATCAAATTAAATAATTTACTTATAACTATGATTATGAGATAATGTATGCATGCAAGATTCGTATGGACGTACAAAGTAACTATTGAGGTCCAAATCAAGGAGCTTTATTCCGAACATGATATATACATACGTTAAAGTTTCACTAAGTAATTAGAAATAATAAATTTATGACCTCGTAAATTCAATGATTTCTTTTTTTTAATAATCATGATGTTCGAGCCAAGTTTGTAAACCTTAATTAAATTTATGAGATATCAATCTCCTACCAGCGACAAGTACAACATTGAACCACTAGATCATATCCTTGATACTAAATTCAATGAATTATTATGACATAATTCAAACTTTAATTTTGTAAATTTGAACCACGAGTCTGGATATGTGTAACACATGTCTCTCATTTACTTGGTGTAAACGCCACATTTTTTTCTTTTTTTTTTTTTTGAAATTCAACCTTGGGTCAGCCAATCCGAATTTAGGACTTTTCCAAATCTCTTGTATGATTGCTCTCCACTTTAGGCCAACAGGAAGTCTTAATTTATGTGGTCAAAATTGTAGCCCACCCCAGATAAATGAAGTGGCTCTTCCAATCTCATGGAGTCATCTAGTTACTGTTACCATAAGGTCACAAATTTTGCTTTTTTTGGGCTGCCCGCTCCTATAGTCCATAGTACAGGATCTTTAACTACTCCGAGAATCAATGCTATTACTGAGAAATTTCTAGACTAGTACTAATATTGTGTGAGATTCCACGTGTTTCTTTTCTTTGGATACCCAAATATTAACCACAAATTAAGGCTTTATAACTTTTTATTATTATTAATTTAGATGTATGCGTCTTTCTTGTTTATCTCACTTTAATGAGTTCAAGTATTACATTAAATAGGATATTTATTTAAATAATAAAAATAAATATAATAATTAAATTTAATATCTTTTGAGTATGTAAAGATAGAGAATTTATTTATTAAATCTAATCTTTACAAAAAATATTTTTAAAAGTTGATCGATATTCATCTACGTAAATTGCAACAAAACAATACAATAATTAAAAGGTTGAATTAGCGTAATAGTTTAGATATAGATTTTTCTCCTATTCCACGTCCTATCCTCATAGTTGTTAATTTCTTCACCCACCCCATTTCATTTCTTGTTTCTTCTTTTCATTTATTGGAGAGCATTTTGATCAAAATAGCATGTATTATCGATATTTTTAATTCGTGTTGCACAATACTCACTTACAGCTTAAAGAACTTTTACT
Source organism: Capsicum annuum (assembly GCF_002878395.1). NCBI lineage: Eukaryota > Viridiplantae > Streptophyta > Magnoliopsida > Solanales > Solanaceae > Capsicum > Capsicum annuum. The sequence continues at coordinate 141,977,939 of NC_061112.1, forward strand.
ATTTCACTAAATTTTTGAAGTGGTGCGCATCGTCAACTCTTCCCACTACGTTTTAGATTCTTTTTAAGAAGAATTAAAAATGTGGTTTATTTAACTGCCCTTATAAAATGTATATAATACCGTCCCAAATACAAGAAAACACCAACTCAGATCCTATTCAAGAGATGCTGGACTTTACTTAATTCCTCGTCCTTACTTGGAAAGATAATATTTAGCATAACCTCCGCAATAATTAGAAAATATTGTTAAAGAAGGTGTATTATCCGTATTAATCTAATGCAACTACCCTCCTCCTTAATGTTCGCATAAAGCAATTATAGCTACGTTACACTAAACTTTTTTGGGGGTTGAAGGAGTTAAAAAATAAATAAATGTAGTAACGTAGCCTTAGTTTAGGAGAAAGTTGCATCTGTAATCATTACTACTTTCTTTCATATTCTATAAATTTCTTTTAAAGGAGAAAAGAAAATACTACAGATTTGGTGAAAAATATTTACTATATCTGACTTTTCAGAAAAGTAGAGACATGAAGATAAACGTTTTAATGGAATTTTGTGTCGAGCAAAAGACATTTCTGATTTCACATGTCAATAACTTACTCAAAATGTCATCATTAACGGAAGCAGATAGAGAAGGGAGTGCGTAAGAATGTAATCAGAAGTAATCACTAATCACTTAGAAAAAGATTTGAGGGGAGGCCGGGGTTTACTAAAAACTATGAAATTTTGAGTAGCTCGATTAATTTAATATTTAAATGAGTATTATTTATCAATGAGGGTTCAGTTCAACTCCACATCTTATATTTCCCAGCCCCTTATGTAATAATTTTTCTTTTTTAAAAAAAAAAATACTATAAAAGGCGAAGCACTATGATCCAAAATATTTCAATAAGGTCTAAGATAATCCTCTTTGAAAGTGAGATTATATTTTCCTATATTTCATCTTTATTCATTCAAAACTTTTTACATTTTACATTTTCGGCACTGCCTAGCTCATTTGGATACAACTTTTTACAATTTTTACCAAATTAAATTATTCAAATGTTTAACTTTAGTTTTATGGACAAACTTTTCACTCATTATTCTAAATTTCCTTTCTCTATTATTAATATATATAAAATTAAAATGTACATAGTATAAGATAGATAAAACATCTTAAACTAAGTATGTGTTCGCTAAGAGGTAAAATGCTTTTTAGGAAAATAATTTGGTATCTACTTGTTTTCTTATGTTCACTATGCAAATAAAAAAGATTATATTAAAACTATTTATATATAATATAGATAAATACTATAAAAAGAGTGGGCATGGAATTGAGTATGGCGTGAAGATAAGATGTGTTGAAGGGTGCATATGATATAATTATACGTCACTTATGAAACTTTGTTATTCCTACTTCCACCAGAAAATTCATTTTCCTTTTAATTTTTAATGAGTTTGACTACCTAGAATAAGAAAAAAAAAATTAAATTTTTTTTAATCAATCAAACATATAAAAAGAAAAAAATATTTTCCAAAAATATTCTCATCCATGTCGAAAACACCCTAATCCTTGTCATTTGGAAAAAATACAATCATCAAGCGCATAGAATGAAGGGACTATTATATTGCTCATCAGAGTTATCAAATATCATTCAATTTCGTTACATTTCACAAAGAGCCACTTGCTGTCATTATCTGCTAATAGTCACACACACACACATTATAATCTAAATAAGCTTTAATAATGACCGAACTCAATTATTCGAATGACCAAATTACCTCACGTTTAATGCATGTATATAGTAGATTATAGTCAAATGTTTGGTACTAAAATTAATTATATTGCTTTGATATGCAACTCCAGCTCTATATAGTTCTCTAATTCATTTTTCAAGCTTCAATTTTCTTTTTCTTTTTTTCTTTACAAAAGGGGAAAACGTGTTACATTGATATATATTTTGAATAGACACTAATGGATTAAGTCAAGTCTATTATCTGCATAAACAATAACATGTGTGTTCCATGAAAATATAAATAACTTATTTGATAAATTGGCAAGACGATTCAAATTATTTGATAAACAACCTCCTTTAAAAGTCTATTATCTCGATAGACAATAGCATGCCTATTACATGAACATATAAATTACTTAAATAAATTTAAAAAAAAAAAAAAGAAGAACATATAAATTGCTTATTTGATGATTTGGCTACATTCAAATTATTTGATAAACATCCTCCTATTTGGTCCATGGATACGTACAGTAGAAGTTCGAATAATTCTAGACCAAGCAAAAGTCTGGTTAAGTCACTAATAAGAAGTTATAATGCCAAAACTTAAATCTGCAAAACGAACATAATTATGAATGCAAAATATTATATTTAACATATATAATCGATGGATTATTAAGTGAATATGTACCTCTTGTCCATTTTTGTTTCTGTTTAATCTAAACCAAACATTAATTACGGCTGTCATGTTATATTTCAGGCAGTGTTTTAAAAGGTGAGGGCGTGAGGCGAGGCGTTTTATGTAGCTCAGGATAAGGTGTAAGCCTCGAGGCATGGGGCATAAACCCCACAAATTTATAATTTTTAATCTATAATATAGTAAAAAATATAATAACACAAAAATTATACAAAAAAATAATAATTTTTAAAAAATATAATGTGATTAAAATACTCATAGAAAATAAAACTTTTAACATCATTTTACAAATAGAAATAATGCAACAATTTGAAACTATTATGAAATAAAAATCAACTCTAACATTTTAACTTTCAAACAATAAAAGGATCGCAATTTCATAAAATATATGATATCATACTATACAATTTACCTTACTAAAAGAAATAAGTAATAAAGTGTTAATATTATAACTAAAACATCACCCTTTCACGAAAAAAAATGAAACACTTTCAAATAACAAAAAAATAAAAATATGATAATTTTAAAATATAGGATCAAAACATAAAGATCAATTACAAGTGAGGATATTAAATTCAGATACGTATTTTAAACAAAAATTTTAGTGATATTCGCCCTTACGACATTCTCAAAAAGTAAATAAATTAGTTGCTCTCAATTTTTCTATTTCTATAGATGAAAAAACTACTAAATACCATTCATTTAGTAAAGAATTAAGAGGACCAATAGCATTAATTAAGAAATTTGACACTATTTGTGTAAGAACTCTTAGACAAGCCCCAAACATTGAGCGTTAGGTGTGTTTATGGCGTAGTCGAATGCTTAAGGCGTAACAGAACTAAGTTTCACGCCTGAGCCCCAAGGCATTTGGCCAGTCCCAAAATTGCCTTTTTAAAATACTGATTTCAGGTGAGAGTTTATTAAAATTTGGCTAGAGTTACTTGTGTGATAGTCTGAACAAAGTAAATGATTTTGTATAATTAAAAAAATTATATATTTTGTGTGATTAATTTTAAATTTGAATGATCGCCAATACAATTAACTTTTTATTTTGCCTACGCGTGACATAGCATTTTGGCTATGAGAGTAAAAACGTTTTATATGGTATGTGACGTCAAATTATGTTATGTTATTTCCAAAATTTGGCACATAGTTAAATAATAAATTAATTAATTTATCGAAGTATAAGAAACTTAATTAAATAATTAGTATAGAGAAGCTGTAGTCTGAAGAATATTCCTCTTTAGTTTATATTATATGCCTAGCTAGAAAAAATGTGCTTCCTGATCTTGATTAAGTAATGAATACTCCTCTACATATCTTGTTCTCGATAATTAGCTGCTGAAACTTGATAATCTAAAAAAAGACCCTCATTAGGTAACGTGGATTAGGATAACCTCTCTATCATTTTTTTCAAATAAATTATCTTTTTTGTATTCAATAGTTAAATAAGCCGTGTGAGAAAAAAAATACTATGATATAAATTTAAATTATTCAAAAATAATATAATACGATACATTATAAAATACTGTGTAACAACCATCCAAACAGATTGTAATTTGTTAGTTTTCCATGTCATATTCCAGGTGGGAGTTTTACAAAATCTGACAAGAGTTATTTTTGCGATAGTCCAAGAATAAAAAAGAAAAAGAATAATTATTGTGTAATGAATATTCGAATGACCACTTGCAATATTAGTCTCCTCCTCTTCTTCTTCTTGTTTTTTTTCCTAAGCAGACATTGTATTTTGGTATCTATATTTTTAATTAATTTATATGCCTAGAAGAAATGTGATTCCTTCTGATTTATTAATTCATAATCCTTTACATATCTGTTCAGATAATTAGTTGTTGAAACTTGATAATCTAAAAAAAACGATCCTCATGTTGGCAACGTGGATTAAGATACCCTTTCTGTCATTTTCTTGCAAATAAGCTATCTTTTTTGTATTCAATAGTTAATTAGCCATATGAAAAATAAAATATGATATAAATATAAATAACATATTTTTCCTCGACACATGAATGCTTGCTAGCTTTAAATAAATAAATTAGAAAAAGGAGTATTTTTTAATTACTGAATCCAAAATATAATTTTGAGATCATCAAATTGACTTTATTTGAAGTGCAATATCTCCAACATTTTGATAAGCATATAAGTGTATTTATTGTTATCTGTTAAAAAATAAATGAAGTGTTTACATACTCCGTTAAGGAAAAATAATACTCCTAAGATATCAGCTGGTTGATTTGTTTTTAAAATTTGAAAAACCTAACTTAATTGATTTAATTTATTTTTATAGAAAAATCAATCCAAACCGAATCATGAACACCCCGACTTCTGGCTAATTTTTCACCAACTCAGTTCTTTCTACCAAGTTTAAAGTCTATGACTAACATGTTTCAGCAACACCCTAAACATATCTCTGATTTCTTTCCAATCATAAGCAAATCACCCAAAAAGTGCATGAAGGAATAGTGAACCAGCTCAACAGCTTCACCCAGCACGAGCAACATTGGTACCACGAACATGATAGACTTGTCCAAAAATTGTAATAGGCATTTTTTTTTTTAATTTGATATGTTATATTTAGTCAAAAAAAAAAAAAAGGAAAGCAAGAATTTTATAAGGTACTAAAATATTATAAAAGAGCAAATAAAACAATTAAAACTTTGTAACAGTTGAACGAATTGAGTTTTGATCCACATTTTAGTTCAATTTATTTCAGCCTAAGCAATTTTTTATTGAGTCAATAACCCGCTCATTTATTAACTTAGATTTTCTTGACCCTCTCAATTTCGACTTCAACCTCATTATTTGTCACCTATGAATAGATTGAATTTTGGTTCACCGGTGGATTTAATCGCAATTGTTATATTTAGTTTACAAGTTCTTTTTAATCGGATTATTGAATCAAATATTCATCGATCTCTCTCAGAAAATAATAAAATCTTTCTCAATTAGTTCTGGAGAGAACTTTCCAAGAATGATTACTATTCTGAACATATAATAAATGTAAAATAAGATAGTAATAATAGCATAATACACCACTTGAACTTAGTATGCAGAAATTAATTAAGTATGGTATGTATAAAGTGGGACAAGCGAATAATAGTCATGGTCAAAAACTCAAAATGACCTTTGCTTCTCATTTTCACGAAACAAAATGTGTGTTTTCAAACTCTTGATCATCTATATATGGGAAGGCTCTTTAAATTATTAAAATGTAATTGTTCCTCTCACTCATAGCAATAGTTAATGAAGTGTTAATTAGATCAAGTTTCCTGGACTAATGCAACCAGGATTTAGTTCATCTCCATTTTTCCCAGAGTTTCAATTTAAATGTGTGACCATGACACCTATGCTATTTAAATATCAAAAGTCTAGATTAATTAATTTTCTTAATCAAAGAAGTATACTAATTAATCATGAATAAAAGAAGAAATGTGGGTATTTAAGTTTTTCCATTTTGATAAGAAAATATTCATTTTTCAAAATTTTGATACCGAATGAAATTACTTCAATTAAACAAACTTTTGATATAAAATCATTTCTCCATAGTTTTATTATAATGAGTTACGACTTACTGTTTTGTTTAGATCTGGAAATAATTTTCTTTTAGAAGATAAAATATTCTATCTATTTTTTGAAAAAGTTTATCTAACAAAAAAATTATTTTATATTTCTTTGATATTTTTGAAGGCAAAGTAATTTTCAATACTTGTTATTTAATAACTAAATGCTAAAAAATTTATTTTATGATTCACAATTTTTTTCTTCGTAAAATAACTTATTTAAATGTTGATTTGAATTGGTAGAAATTTATTCTACAAAGAATTTTTTTAAAAAAAGTTTTAAATACAAAAAACAAGTTATGTATAACTAACAAAAATCATTTATTAACCAAGCTTGGTTGGCCTAGTAGTTAGCTCACTTGGTCGTTTAAGCAAGTGTGGGGGGTGATTACTTAAAAATTTATACCATTGATATTTAAATAAAACAAGTGTCAAAAATCTAAAGGACAACTTGAAAAAACATGAAAAGATAAGAAATGAAGAGAAGCCTGATACAATGCAACGATTAAACAAAGTAGTGCTAGCTAGCTAGCTAGAACAAGATTCATTGTATATTCTACGAAAAGACAAAATGAAACAAAAGCACAACATTAATTCATTGATGGTAACATAGAATACAGATTACAACCTTTTTATTCAATGGCTATATGAGCCAGTAAAGTCTTATCTCCCATACATAAGACCCATTTAACAACGAGTAAAATGTTGTATACATAATTATAATGAGACGTTTAACAATTGGGAAGGGTTACTCCACATTGGCCAACAACTTTCCTAGCATTAGGAGAGTTGACATACTGCTTCATGTTAGGATCCTTCATGTATCCACAAAGACAGGACTGCTGGCCTTTCAGCCTAGCACAACAATCCTGTGATGGTGCACTCCCACTCTGGAGTGCACCCAGGCATGGGCTCAGCTGCGAAGCGCTGCATGTCGCCGCGTCGCTAGCCCCCATTTGATCACAAACAAGGACCATCACAAACATCACTGCCAGAAAAGAACAACCCTTGGTCATTTTCTACAAATTTTTTTGAGGGCACTGATATTTTTATATGTTTTTTGAGAGAGAATTGATTAAAGTAGGGGAAGTGAAGTGATGGAAGTAGTGAAAGTAGATGCCTCAATTTATAATGGGGGGATTCGATTGAAGACAATGCTAGCTGATGGAAGAATTTGTAGTGAAGTTGGAGATGATTTGTGATCTGGCACTATTACAGCTAGCTAGTGATGCTGGAAATTTTATACATGGGGTGGGGTGGGTTATTGGTGGCAGATATGGAGTTAATAATTTACATATGACTACAAATCAACTCAAGTTCCTTACCACTCTCCTCCACTGATTCTTGGAAAGTGAAGGTTTAATTGCATTACTGTGATACTCATGTGCCTTAGCCCTTAACTGTGATAGAGGTGTTAGTCCCAACTGTAAGCTGTAATTTTCAAATTTCTTTATTTGTGTTGCTTTGTCCAGTTTTTGAACTTTGTTCAGGCAGGGTCAGGAATATAAATGACACACTGAAAAGGAAAAATGAGAGAAATTCGATGTCAAAATGAAGTTGAACAAAATTAATATAAGGCATTAAATTAGTTATATCACTATTCATCTTTCTCAGAGGATTTAATAGAAATTTTCTCACTTAGGGTGTCTTCGGAAAATGTTTTCTAATGATATCATATTTGGTTAGTCAAAATTTTTTGAAAATATTTTTTCAGAAAGATAATTTTCCTAGTGGAAATATAAAAAGTGGAAACAGAAAGTATATTAGTTCTATAAGCGACAAATATATTCTACATTAATAGTCTCATTCCCATCCCTACGCTCCTACCATCCATGCCCCATAAATTTTGATGTGGTCTCGATCTATATGTATGATTTTTTTTTTTTATTTTTTGGCAACATTATATGTATGAAATTAGAGTACAATCTAATATTGATGGTTATTTCATCAAAACCATGTCAAAATTCTTCATCGAGCAGCAGACTCTTTAAATTATTTTAATGTAATTGTTCGTCTCACTTAAAGCAATAATTTATTTGTGTTAAAAATCAGTTACCTAGAGACTAATCCAACCATTAAACAAATTAAATAGTGCTAGCTAGCTAGAACAATGTTAATTATATTCTACAAAAGACAAAGTGAATTGAATAATATCACAAGATTCATTCGTCATAACGTAGAACGTAGATTGCAACCTTATTTATAGGCTATATGGGTGCCAGTATAAAGTCTTATTTCCAATACATAAACGCTTATAACAACATGTAAATGTTGCATATATATGATTAAGAGATTGACCTTAATAACCACAACGGGGAAGGCGTAGAAAATGTAATATAATAAGCAGAAGAGTTAATATACGGGCTTAGGCTACGATCACAAATTTGTACATGGGGTGGGTTGGTGGAAGATGGGTAGTAAACATATAGTATATGACTTCAAATGCACCCGATAACTTTATGTTAGCCATTTACTTACTTTTAGAATATTGATTCATACGTTATGTATATATCCTGTTTTTTTTTGGTTTAGGAAAAACCGTATTTTTCTATAAAAACTTCAAACACATGTTCAAATAATCATATGAACAATTAAACGAAATTTACACTTTGTATTTACAACTTTGAACTTTTAGTAATAAGTTCAACTCAACTTATGAACATCAACAAAATGAAGTTCGAACTATTTTCTGGAAAAATAGTAAAACCAATTTTAAGAAAAAGAGATGAAATAGGAAGATTCAAATCCATCGAATTGACAGTGTGTTCTTAAGGAAATTATTCCCCTCAAGTACCCGAAGTTATGGAATATATCTTTCCAGGATAAAATGAATCACTTCGACAGAATAGTGGTACCTCAACTTCTATCAAACTACGAACTCACTCAACGACAACAAATCACACTAGAGTTTGTTTTTTTTCAAGAAAGAGGAGTATTTTTATTCACAATTTTATGTTCATACTTGAGAAAAAATCCAGGTATTTATATCCATCAATGTGTTGGTTCATGAAGAGAAGCAATGGTTTAGAAAGATGCACCCCTCCATAAAGGTGCAACTCTTTGGAGAAGTCACAACCCTTTGGAAAGCTTGTCACACCCCTTTTTAACTCCAAAAGATTTCAATTTTAAGTTCGAAAGAGTTTTTATTATTAAAGTGACAAAATGAAGTATTTGTTCTGAAAAAAGATTTATTTCAATTAAACTCAGAGTCGCCACTTGGTATAATTTTGTGTGCCAAGTCAACTTTTGAAAAATCCTTTTCAAAATGATTTGACTCAATAAACTGGTTTGCGACCAGAGATTCCGACTAAAGAATTCTGTTGATCGAGGGGAAGGTGTTAGGCACCCTTCGATCCCGTGGTTCGACCACGGTCGCTTGGTGGAGTATATCGACTAATTAGACACTACGAATGTATAAACCACACAAAAGCACATAAAACAATCAATCAAACACACAAAATAAAACAAATCCAAAATATAGTATCCTGTCCAATTATATAGTCTAAAAATAGAAAACATGCGAAAATATAAATCCCATTCTAAGATAATCCTAAAACTACGCTCCAATGTCTTACCCGATGCCTCGGGCCTTGATCACGAGCCTCCTTTGCATATATGATATGTCGGGGCATTCCTCGGATAAATCAATACAAATTCCTCGGGGCATTTCCCGACCAAATGAGTACATTTTTAAAGCGATAAAATGGAAAAAATTACTCAACAGACAGATTTACACACTCGAGGATTAGAATCCTATGAGTTGCCTACCCCAAAATCTAGAATTTGCCTATCAATTAATGTCCTAATCATGCCACTATCGTGTTCAACAATATTCATACTTAAATCAAAGTCTTAATCAATCCAAATTCACCCTTTTGTCAATTCCTCAATTCCACGCCCGAATTCAATCTCAACATGATTAAACTAATTCCATACGTGGTTCACCAATCAAAATTTTACATCCAACTCTAACACCAAATAATACACAACGGAGATTCAAACATGGTAAGCACATGAAACATTCACAATTACATTAAAATTAAAGCGAGAAAAGATAAAATTGGACCTCAATGTTTCTTTTATTCGATCAACTTGTATCGATTTCAACAGCCACGAAAGCCTCGTTAACCGATGAACCCCGAAACAGACCCAACAATGAAACCAAGCCTCGGTATTTCAAATTTTGTTCTATTTTTCACCAATTCAAACAAAATCGCGGAAAATAGACAAAAACAACCCAAAATCAAAACTTCCAAGATGAAGCTGAGAACCCGTGTGATGATTTTCGGCGAGACCTCAGTGTTTTCCGGCCGATTTCATCTAAAAAAATACTAGAAAAAGAGAAATTTTGGGATTACGGAGGTGGACCGGCCTAATCGCGATGTAGAGTCGATTCCGGCAAAGGTTTCGCTGGAAAGCTGGTTCCCTTTTCCCTTTTCAGTCCATTTTTTTGTATCTTTTCTCTCTTTCGATCTCTCACTCTCGATCTCCCTTCCGTCCTCTCTCAGTCCCTCTATGCGTATGTGAGCAGTGTGTGCGCGTAAGTGTATTTCCGATAAGGACGAGTGGTGTGTGCGATTTCTGGTGTAGAAGAGAGAGGTGAGTGTGTCTTTTGATGAATAAGAGAGAAAAAGAAAAAAAAAATGTTTCTCTGTTGGTCCAGAGAAAGAAAGAAAAATGGCGTTCCTTCCTTTTGTTCAAGATGATGATTTTCTTCCCCTTCTTTACTGTATGTGTATGTCCTTTTATGAAATTGGAAAAAGATCCCAAGAAGGAATCTTTTCGGTGGGGCCCCCTTTTACTTTTTTTTTTTCTTTTACTCCTGTGTATACATGGAATTGGCAAAGACGTGTAAACAAAGCTAGGTAGGAGGAGGGGCTCACGTGAGGTGGGGTGACGGGGTGTGGGGATGATATGTCCTCTTTTTATTAAAAAAGATTGTTGGAATGATTAAAATAAGATAAAATTTGTTAAAAATTTTGTTATGAGTTGTTATTTTTGTATTTTTGTGGGAAATAATTAAACGGGGTAGGATACGTGGTAGGACGAGAGTAAAAAAATGGATAAAATTAGACTTCGGGAGGGACGAAATTACGTGTCTACATCATGCCCCCTTTGAATGTAAACACGCAGTGTTTTCAGACAAAGAAATAGACAACGAGACAAAATTTTATCCTAATCATTTTTCAAAAGAAGAAACAAAAGGAAGAAGGACAACCGAGTCTTGACTTAGGACATCCTACCTACCCAAGTTATGAGGGTGTCAAGTCGCAGGTATCTTAAAGGATTGAAAGGAGATGGACAATACCGAGTTGGAGAGTCGAGTGAGGTCCCGTCGAGGTTCTGGTTCGCGGCTCTGTTATTACATCAAAATAAAAATTACAAGTTAAAACATAAATAAAATTACAAAATTCTATCTATGCAACTTTTCTTGACTCTTGACTTGCTACTTCATCACCCTATTTTTCAGGCGGGCTCATGACTTGCAATTTCTTCAACTTGTTGCATGACTTTAAATTTCTTCACTCTATTCTCCATGTGGTCTCCTGACTTGCTATTTTTCAATTTGTTAACTTTCAATTTATTTACCTTGTTGCTTGGCTTTCAACTTCTTCACCTTGTTGCTTGACTTTCCATTTTTTTTCACCCTATTCTTTGGGTGGCTCCTGAAATCACATCAAAACTAGAAAGAAAATTATTCCAAACATAGTTATTGTAAAGGGAAATTTCGTTTGCCATAAAAGTAAATTTTCAAAACAGAAATTAAATTTTTTGCCATAATTTATCATCAGAAGACTTTTGATAAAGTCACATCATACCTACTTGCATGTTGCAATGATGAATTAAGACTGACTAAGAAATGCATCTCTTGAGAGTATAATTGAATTATCAAGATTAGGAAGTGTGTCTCCTAAGAATTAAAGTGAGGGATTCTGCCTAGAAAGTACATCTTCTAGAGATATAAGTTTTAATTAAAAAACGTGCCACCAGACAAATGAAAACTAGCAAGGAAGTGCGTCTCCTAAGGGTTAAATGTGATAACCCGACTAGAAAGTGCATCTTCAAGAAATCAAGGGGACTGACTCAACTAGGAAGTCCATCTACTAGGAATCAAGACTTAAGTTAGGAAGTGCATCACTTAAAAAATAAAATTTGAATTACTCAATCAAGGAAGTGCATTTTCTTACCAATGTTGCTTGAATTATCAAAATAAGGAAGTGCATCTCCTTACCAATGCCACTTGAATTACCAAAATAAGGAAGTGTTTCTCCTTACAAATGTTGCTTGAATTACCCAAACAAGGAAGTACGTCTCCTTACAAATACCGCTTGAATTACCAAATGTAACACCCCGTACTTAATTACGTGCATTAGTCATTGTTATATGTGTTGGAGTATATGTATTGATCCTAAGTTAGGTATATATGAGTTTAAGTATGAGTATTGATTATTTTGAGATGGTTTCAAGTGTATAGTTTGATTATAGGTGTATAGGAATCGACTTTATTTATACCGGAATTTTCCCGTCGATGGTTCCATACGAAGGATATTGAATAAGCTTTCCAACGATATAAAGATTTCCAAAAACGGATAAGTTTCGGATATAAGCGAGCACGTTCGAAACTTTAAAACGGTGGCCGGGATGTGAACAGTAAATGTGCAGGAAAACTACTGAGGCCTGCCAGTTTTTTGGGTCAACTTTGAACGATCATAACTACCTCAATATAATGAACTGGAAGAGCTACCACATATCAAAAGAAAGATCTTTGAGTCTTCTTACCAATGCAATTGGTTTCATCCAAATCCAACATCTGAGTAAGGATTTATACTCGTTTTACTTCAGCCTCTCAAAACAGATTTTTAGGGTCAACTTCAAACGATCATAACTCCTTGTACAAGACGAACTGGGTGGCCTACTTTATATTAAATGAAAGACCTTTGAATTATCTTTCTAACGATACCAATTTCACCCAAATCCGATATCGGAGCAAAGAGTTATGGCCGATTTACTTTAGCCTATCAAAACAGTCCACCATGGACAGATTCGGATTTACTTAAATTTTTAAAGGCAGTATGGTCATTTTCCATCACCTCTTGAACGAAAATTGGTCATTATATACATATACTTATCCTCATATCCATTATTTATCAAGTTATTGAAACTAAGAAACCCTAGCCAAATTTCAACTCCAATTATCTTGTGATTCAACCGTAAAAAATCCAAATTGATTCCGTAGTTGTGTTCACCGTCTCAAGGGCTTCGAGAAGCACCCCTTATTTGTGCCAACAGGACTTCGAAATCAAAAGGGTCATTTTTTGGTAAGGATGTAAATTATGTTGGTGTTATTTATATGGATATGTATATATATATGCATGTGAGCATAAGAAGTATGTTATTTGATTGTTGTTGAAAGATGATTGGAAATGATGTTGGATTATTCTTGTGCATGGTTGGATTATGTTAAACTGTGAAGGAATTTGGGGTGATGATGTGGTATTGAAATGATGATTATACATATATACACACATAAACCTATTGTTCAAGTTGGTTTTTGGAATGTTTTGCAAATATTGGTAGTATGGAATTATGGAAGAGAATTGTGGTGTTGGGTTGCTAATACTAGATGCCAAACATTTCATTGTAGATAAGTGATTTGTAAAGGCGGGAAGTTGTGTTGAATTGGTATCTGAATCTACAACGAGGTATGTAAAGCATACTCGAACAATGTTCTTTGGCATGAAAACACCAATGTTCCATCAAGTAAGATTCCGAGGTTGTCCTAAAACATGTATTGCTCTACGTTACCAACGAAGTTGTTTCCGTTCTATAAAGTGTCAAAATGTTTCATTGATATACCAAAAGGCTCTTATTTCATTGTTGTGATATTGATGATTCTGAAACACATTATTGATGTACCAATGAGTCTTCATTACATCGTTATTGTATAGAAGGTCTATTACTTGGTTCCTATTGATGTATCATTGTTTCAAAGTATCAAAAATGCGGTGGCGATCGAAATAACAATCTCAAAGATTAATTGAACTAAGTGATGGGAGTTCTCTCTTATCGGGTGGTATCCCAGGGGCATAAGCCTAGCATGGGTCGATCCCTATTTATGTGTTTATGGGTGGTATCCCAGGGGCATAAGCCTAGCATGGGTCGATCCCAGTTGATATGTACTGGAGGCAGCCTAATGGTCACAGTACAGTACAGTAATGATTACAAAGACGATAAGAACGAAGGTAAAGTGATTGAATAAATACAATGTACAGGTTGTCACAAGTTCTAGTAAGTGTGGTCCACTCCTATTACGACTTATTCACTTGTTTCTGGTTTCTATTGAGCTCCTATATCATATGTGATTATTTACAGCTTTACATACTCAGTACATATTTCGTACTGACGTCCCTCACGGGGGACCTGCATTTCATGCTGCAGGCACAGGTACCTCAGCTCATACACCGCACAAGTAGGAGCCAGGTCATACAGCTATTGTTGGTGAGCTCCAGTTTGCTTCGGAGCTTTCTGAGTCGGTTCCTTATGTTTTGTTATTGTACATGAGTCATGTGTGGGCGGGGGTTTATCCCGACCCTAGTTATGTCATGTATATCCTGGAGGCTTTGTAGACATAAGGAAGGGTAAAGTCATGGAAGTTTATATAGTAACGCTATATTTGTAGATGTGGTGGCCCCGACGGCCAAGTATTATATATATATATTTGTGCGTGTTGTGCTGATACAGGTAATTAGACCTTTCTATATGCAACGAAGTGCTGTCCAATTTTTTGGTGACATGTAAGTGAAAGTACAGGTATTTGAACGGGTTCTCCCGGGCCTTCTCGGCTTCGGGTGCCAGTCCGGCCCGATGAGATTTTGGGGCGTGACACCAAACAAGAAAGTGTGTTTCCTTATAAATGTTGCTTGAATTACCAAACAAGGAAGTGCGTTTCCTTACAAATGTTTCTTGAATTGACCAAACAAGAAAGTGTGTCTCCTTACAAATGTTGCTTGAATTCCCCAAATAAGTAAGTGCGTCTCCTTACAAATGTTGCTTGAATTAACTAAACAAAGAAATGCGTCTCCTTACAAATGTTGTTTGAATTAACTAAATAAGAAAGTGTGTCTCCTTACAAAAGTTGCTTGAATTAACTAAACAAAGAAGTGCGTCTCCTTATAAATGTTGCTTGAATTAACTAAATAAGGAAGTGCGTCTCCTCACAAATGCCGCTTGAATTACCCAAACAAGGAAGTGTGTCTCCTTACAAATATTTCTTGAATTGACCAAACAAGGAAGTGCGTCTCCTTACAAATGTTGCTTGAATTCCCCAAATAATAAAGTGCGTCTCCTTACAAATGTTGCTTGAATTAACTTAACAAGGAAGTGTGTCTCTTTACAAATGTTGCTTGAATTAACTTAACAAGGAAGTGCGTCTCCTTACAAATGTTGCTTGAATTAACTAAACAAGGAAGTGCATCTCCTTACAAATGTCACTCAAATTATCCATACAAAGAAATGCGTCTCCTTACAAATGCCACCTGAATTTTCCAAGGAAATGCGTCTCCTTGAGAAGGAAATGTGCCTCCTAGAGATCTTGAATTATGAGTTTCACCATGGTTTTGATTACCAAACCAGTGCAGCAACATTGTCTCTTGCATTTGTAGAAATGAGAAATTACGGCCTTTGATGTTTAGGCTCTGAAATCTTTGATCTGAATGCAACATGTGTTCCTATTTCATACAAAGAAAACTTGTTAGTTTAAAAATATGGTGGCTGGTTTGTGGATTTGGCTTTCATGGAAATCGCGCTTGCCCCTATCACATTTAATCTTGCTCTCAAGAATTAGAATGTGTCACTGACTTGCTGCATCATTGACCCGAATTCAGATTATTAAGAGTGACTTTGAAACAGATACAATATCTTTGATTTGTCATGTTTCTCAGATAAACCTTTTGAACCTTGGTATTTCCATGAGTTCCCAGACTTGTCGGTTAACAAAACTCTCTGCATGTCTTATTTTGGCTCACAATCATGTATCTTTCATGTGTTGGCCTTTTGTCTTGCTTTGCGCAATTGAAAAAGTTGATAGCCAATTTTGAAATTTTTTTTCACTTGTTTTGACATGGACTTGACTCAAAGACGAGAAAAAATGACAATGATTTTATTTGGACAACTGACTAAAGAAAATAAAACAAAAAATAAAGAGAAGAAAGCAAAGACAATGAATGTACCCATTTGAAATAAAGAAATAAAAAATTTATCTAGAAATGACAGTCAACTCTAATGATTATGCCATGTATTTTTGGATGAAGATGTCTGATCTTTCCATCCAAACATTCTACTAATTGGTGTTGAGTTGATGGCTCTAAAACTAAGTTACTTGCTTGAACCCATTGCATTCGAAGAGCTCATTCGGCTAGTGGCACATTGAAGGATTTTTGCCAACAAACCTCTCTCATTTTTCTCTCATCTCACCATCGCCTTATGGTGCCCGTGAGGGTTTTCACCAATAAAACTCTCTCATTTTTATCTGTCTTAACTTACTATCACCTTATGGTGCCCGAGAGAGTTTTCACCAGTAAGGCTCTCTCATTTTTATTTCTCTCCTAGTTTCTTATGCTGAAGAAGAAGAGTAGTTCTTAAAAATGTGTCATAACATCCATTGCATTCTTAGCCTTAACATTCTCAAAGATTAATTCGAAGGTCTTTCTTTGGTTGTAACTTGACATTTGGATAGGTTTAGAAAAAAAGGATGACATAGGGCTCAAACGACACTTGAAGTGAGGTGGGATTTGAAGTGAGGTGGGATTTCCGATGAGGATGAGTGGTGTGTGCGATTTCTAGTGTAGAAGAGAGAGGTGAGTGTGTCTTTTGATGAATAAGAAAGAAAAAGAAAAAAAAATGTTTCTCTGTTGGTCCAGAGAAAGAAAGAAAAATGGCGTGCCTTCCTTTTGTTCAAGATGATAATTTTCTTCCCCTTCTTTACTGTATGTGTATGTCCTTTTATGAAATTGGAAAAAGATCCCAAGAAGGAATCTTTTCGGTGGGGCCCCCTTCTACTTTTTTTTCCTTTACTCCTGTGTATACATGGAATTGGTAAAGACGTGTAAAGAAATCTAGGTAGGGGGAGGGGCTCACGTGAGGTGGGGTGAGGGGGTGTGGGGAGGATATTGGAGAGGTTGTTGGTATGATTAAATCAAGATAAAATTTGTTAGGAATTTTGTTATGAGTTATTATTTTTATATTTTTATGGAAAATAATTAAATGGGGTACGGTATATGATAGGACGAGAGTAAAAAAATGGATAAAATTTGACTTCGGAAGAAACGAAATTACGTGTCTATAAAGGTCATAACCATCTAATGAAAAGATGTCTACCCAAATTACATCCTTCCTCTTAGTGTCTTTCTGAAAAAACATCTATTTATTTTCTATCCACACCTCTTAAAACCTAAACAACATATACTGCTGCAAATTTTTGAAGGATGGAGTTAATTTGTACAGCTATGAAAAAAATATTAATGAACATAACTTCTTTGTTTCCTCATTAAGTTGCATAATTTCCGATATCTACTCTAATAATAATACAGCCATAATTAACCTTATTCGATCACAATTTAGCTGATAAATATTATTTTTTTCTTAAACCTCTTTTTCTATATAGTGCAGATTCAAAAAGAAAAGAAAAGAAAATGTAATTGAAAGCATAACTCCAGTTTTTCAGAAAATTTTCATTCTTAAAAAGGGCAGTCTGGTGCATTAAAACTTTCGCTATGCGTAGGGTCATGGAAATTAAGGGTGATGACACCCAAAGGGTGGCCACCTGTCTCGGGTTGGCCTTGGTTGGGGGTGTGGGTCGGGATCGTGGCCCGTATGGTTCAGGGCCTATAAAGGGTGGGTTGCGCCTCTCGCTATCAGCTATAACTTTTAGTGCAGTTGGTTAGCGGTTCACACTTGTCTAAGCCCTAATTTCGGTTTTGGGTGCCTCAAGGAAAGAGGACTTGTGTTTCTTTGTCTTGTAAGACTTACAATTTCATTCATAAACTAAGTCTAAAACCCTACAATGTTCCTTTTATAGCTATTACAAAATATAAGTTAAAATGACCAAAAGCCCTTCAAAGAGTGGGCACCCATCTAGTGTAATTTATAGGTTGATTTGGGTGCATTTTGGACCTCTTTTACACTTCAATTGCACATGCCAAGGCTCGGGTCCAACATGCACTCTCCTAAGTCCATATCCGTGATTATTTCCGTATCAAAGGGCCCCACCACAAGGGTGTATTGTACGCAACCTAACCTTACATTTCTGCCAGAGGCTATTTCCAAGACTTGAACCCGTAACCTTTTTAAAAGCATGTTGAATAGCACATGCAGGTTTAGCAAATAAAGGTCAAACTTAAGGAAAGAGGGAAGTTGCATGTCCGTCTTCGTATAACCAACAGAACTTGCAGGAGGACTCAAAAATTGACAAAATTCTAATGAACTTTAGGCGGAACGAATTAGAATTAAACAGACTTTAATAGCAACATCAAATATAAATTGTACAACCAATAGAACTTGCATGAAGTCTCAAAAAATTGACAAAATCCTGCTAAACTTTACACAGAACGAATTAGAATTCGTATTAAAATTAGTGAGACTCTAATACCAACATCAAACATGATAGAAAAACTCATGCATTGCTTAGCTTGATGTTGGTACCACCCATTAGCTAAAATTTTCAATTAGCTTTTGTGTTTGCTTTGTCCAGTTTTGATCTTTTGAAACTTTTATTGGTAAAGGCACAAGTATACATCACTTTTACTATGGTACTTTTCGTGTCATTTACACATTAATATATAACTAACTTTAGCATAACATCAAAATAGAACTAAGATAATATCAAACGATCACAAAATGTTGAATAACAAATATAAACCAAATGAGGAACATAAGAGTACGATTTTCTATTGTGCAACATTACGTGCGTAGTCATCAGCAGAGTTTGTGTGTTTATTTGTGCGTTTCTCTCTCTCTATATATCATGAAATTATAAACGATACAAATTATTTATAAGCTCAACCCTTTTCAGCACATCAAAGTTTGGCATGATATCTAATCCAAATTGATTAACAAGAGATATTATCAAACTATTTTCAAAATTTATTTTTTTTTAATTTGATACTTCCTCCGTTCGCTTTTACTTGTCACCAATTTCCTAATTGAATTTCTACTTTTACTTGTCATTTTTGACATATCAAGAAAAGATGACTTTTTTTCTTCTTATTTTGCCTTTAGCAATAATTGTTTTTTCCATAAATTAATTTCAAAATACAATGTAAACATAATTTAATAGGGGTATTATGGTAAAATAGTCATGTTATTAATTATTTTTCTTAATTGAAGTGTCAAATCAAAATATGATAAGTAAAACTAAATGGAGGGAGTATGTAATATTTAGTCATAAAAAGAAAAATACGAATTTTATAATGTACTAAAATATTGCTATAAAAGACCAAATAAAATAATGGAAATAATTAAAACTTTGTACCAGTTGAACGGATTGAGTTATGACCCACATTTGAGTACAACTTATTTCAGCTTAAGCAATTTTTTGTTGAGTTAATAACTCGCTCATTTATTATCTCAACATTTCTTGACCCTCCCACTTTCGACTTCAACCTGTTCATTTGCCACCTATATATGAATAGATTGGATTTTGGTTCACCAGTAGATTTAAGAGTTAATAACTCAAATGCTCACTAAGCTCCGAACTTTGTCTCACAAATATTAGTCATGGTCAAAATGACCTTTGCTTCTCATTTTTACGAAACGAATTGGTGTTTCCAAGTTCTTGATCATCTATATCTGGGAAGGCTCTTTAAATTATTAAAATGAAATTGTTCCTCTCACTCAAAACAATAGTTAATGAAGTGCTAATTAAATCAGTTTACTGGACTAATGCAACCATTAAACAAAGTAGTGCTAGCTAGAACAAGATTCATTGTATATTCTACAAAAGACGATATGAAACAAAACCACAACATTAATTCATTGTTGGTAACATAGAATACAGATTACAACCTTTTTTATTTAATGGCTATATGTGCCAGTAAAGTCTTATTTCCCATACATAAGACCCATATAACAAGAAGTAAAATGTTGTACCCATAATTATAATGAGACGTTTAACAATTGGGAACGCTTACTCCACATTGGCCAACAACTTTCCTTGCATTAGGTGAGTTAACATACTGCTTCATGTTAGGATCCTTCATGTATCCACAAAGACAAGACTGCTGGCCTTTCAGCCTAGCACAACAATCCTGTGATGGTGCACTCCCACTCCGGAGTGCCCCCAGGCATGGGCTCAGCTGTGAGGGGTTGCATGTCACCGCCTCGCTAGCCCCCATTTGATTACAAACAAGAACCATTACCAACATCACCGCGAGAAAAGAACACCCCTTAGTCATTATTAACAACTTTTTTTTAGAGCACTGTTCTTTTCTTTTTTTTTTTTTTGCTAAGATAATTGATTAAAGTAGTGGAAGTGAAGTGATGGAAGTAGGGAAAGTAGATGCCTCAATTTATAATGAGGGGATTCGATTGAAGACTATGCTGATGGAAGAATTTGAAGTAAAGTTGAGATGATTTGTGATCTGGCATGATACAGCTAGCAAATGATGATGGAAAGTTTTGTAGGGTCCATCCCAAGCACTGGCTCAAAAGTTGACAAAAAATTTATTAGCATCAAAAGTTGATAGAATTGTCATTGGCCTCAAAAGTTAGAAAATATGAAGATTTTGTTGTTGGTTGTGTTCTTCGAAATGTTACCTCAAGTGGTGTTATTGATGACATTAATAGGGTCAAATTTCCTATGTAAAAAGAGCTCCTTAGCTTATTTGTTAATCACATCAAATAGAGAGAAAAATAATATATAGTGCGCACTGACGTATTTTATAGATTGTGATAAAAAATAATCTGTGAAGGAAAAATTAGAGGCAGGGATATTTTAATAAGGTGAGAGTCAAAAGGGGATTATTTCTTTTGAGTGTGTAGCAGTCACTTTAAGTATTGTACTTGTGATTACGGTGTAAAAATTTCTTACTATAGTAATATCAGTTGCTTCTTTTGATCCGTGATTTTTTCCTTATTTAAAAGGATTTTCACATAAAATCCTTAGTGTCATTATTTTCATTTATTTTCCTATTATTTTACAATAAATATTTTTATTATTATTCCGCGTTTACCTAACAATTTTAAACATGGAGTGGGTTATTGGTGGAAGATACGGAGTGCGGCGCATAGGGTATCGCACACTTGAGGCAGTGAGCATATGCGGAGAGGTGTGCGACGCAAAGGTTATTGCACATGTTAAAGTGTGCGACGCATACGTTATCGCACACATCAAGGTGTGCGGCGCATTGTGCATCGCATAGTTGGTCCAGTGAGCATGTGCGATGGGATGTGCGGCGCACTCTTGATCAGAAAGGTCCATACCGTGGGGGTTTTGCCCCCGCACCCCCATCGAGGTCAGTGGTCCTCCTACATAGATTCGCCCCTGGATGGAGTTATACAGAAGTGCGGATGCCGCGGCTCCCCAATCCTGATACAAATTTGAAAGTGAGAATTAATACACAATTAGTCATCTTCAAAATAGAATATTTCAAGTATTTTGAGTCAATTATATAAAAAAAAATGGAGAAATTAATAATGATGTTACATTCGGTAAAAGTGAAAGGCTGCATTCAATGTATTTTGTGATAAGAATGTGTCACCAATATTTAAACCTGTTTGACCATAAATTTTAAAAGCATTTTTTGATTTTTTTTGGGCCAAATATCGGTTTGGCCATAAAAATTATTTGTAATTTTTAGAAAACCAATTTTCATATCCCAAACTCTGCTTCAAACCTATTTTTGGACCAAAATATAACTGTTGAGTTCTTTTTAAATTTTAAAACTTCTCCCAAATTTTTGTATCTTGATAAAAAGCCCGGCCATCTATTACTTCAAATTGATTTGCTTGCATTTGTACGAATTTAATTCATATTTATTTTGTTTGATTTGTATAAATTTACTTCAAATTTGTAAATCCTTGTCAATATATAAGTTCTCAAATCTCCAACTGTTGTTATTATTTATTTTTCAACACCAATGACTATTTGTAACTAATTGTAATTCATTGAACTGTAGTAGCTAGTAATACGTTATTAGTTTTTTTTTTTCCATTAAATTACCACGTTATAATTTTAGGATAATGTATCATTTAATTCATTATAAGAATAATATTTTATGTCAAATTTATTTGCATATAGGATATAATTTGTGATAATAACAGTGAACATTATCAATGAAAGTTCGGCATAATTTTGGATTTGCAAGTCTATTTTTTGATACGATATTTTTGATAATTTGTAAAATAGACTTGAAGGAAAATACTTGTAAATAAATCAAGTGGCCCATTCAAAATTATCGAAACTAATTGAAACTTAACGATTGGTTAACTAATTTAACAAGCAAAAGTAATTAATTTGCGAAAAAGGAAATATGGTACTCCACGGGAAATTAGCTAAATTATTAAAATGTTAGAATTTTACAAATAAATTCTAAAGTATACAAATGAAATGAATAAAAAAGGCAGGGAAGACCAAACCATTCTAATCTAAAAATTGCATATATATATATATATACTAAAATTACCTAATTACATTAAACCCCAAATGGGTAAAATATTTACACATATTCCAAATTATTTACATAAATCTTTCACTTCCAATTTTTTTTCTCTTAAACATTATACATCTCAAATTCCAATTTCTCTTCCATAATTCACTCAGTCACTTTACTTTTAACTTTTAATTTACTTCAATCACTTTTCTATCTCATCAAACAATTATTTACTTTCTCTCTTTTTCCCATTTACTTTCTTTCTCTTTCCCATTCATTTTTTCTCTCTTTTCCATATGAAGAACATGAACATTTTTAAATATATTTTTTCACGCTCAAATTCAAGTAATCGTATACTTAGAGGTTACCAATTTGTAAGTTATCAAACATTTGTTGAACTTACCTTATTCGAATTCTTGTTTGATTGCAGGTTGATTTTTATGAAATTACCTTATTTTGCAATCCATTATAGTTTATTAGTTGATTTTTTTAGTTTTTTTCTTTTCATCTAATACAAGTAAGATCTTTGAATTTCTTGTTTATAGTTGCAATTGCTTAATCAATATAGTATAAATTTCGTAATGGATTCTCGTTCCAGCTTTAGTTTAGGACTTAGTCAGTTAGATTCTCAAGAAAAAAAATTTGTTGATTTTGTTCCTGACATATTTGATATTATACATTTATATTATTTGATTATACATTACTTTATTTTTCAAATTAATGTATAATATTATTCTTCTATTTTATATTCCATTATGTTATACAATAGTTGTCAGTAAAACATCATGCATATTGCATGTTAACCAATGTATAATATAATATCATACATGTGAACCAATTTATCATTTTTTAAATGTTGTTTGTGTTCTTCATGTTCTTCAAATGTTGTTGAAGAAGACCATTCAAAAAGTGATGGTTTGATCCAAAAAGAAGAAGAAAGAAGTGTAGTTTTTGTTTGTCTTAAAATATATTCCCAGAAATATTAAAAGAAGAAAGAAGAAAATAAGGATTTGAAAAGTCTTGTTACCCAAAAGGGGGACAAAGACTTTCAAAAGAGCCAACAACCTTTTCAAAAATGTGAAAGAAAGTCGCATCTTGTTGAAATTGAAAAACAGGATCCAAGGCTTGTGAACATAGAGTATGATATCATACATGTAAAAGAATTTATCATACATGTGAATCAATGTATAATTATGATATCATACAAGTGAACCAATTTATCATACATGTGAACCAATATTATACATTTGAATGTTTACTTGTTATACAATGATTTGAATGTATAACAACATATTATACATTCGTAAGTTTACTGGAATGACATAATTTCATTTTACATAGGTTTTAATGTATGCTAACATATTATACAAAAAGGGAGCAAATGTAATATTGAAAATTCCCATAACCAACTCAAAAGTAAGTTTACTGGAATGACACAGTTTCAAAAAATAAATTTGATCCAAGATTACAAACAAAAAAAATATTTGATGTTTAAGAAAAGCTTTGAAATTCAAATATCATCTTGCAATCTTTGTTACGACAATATGCCTTCAAGATCCACTTGCAATCTTTGTTACGACAAATCAGTCTATAACTGCATCAATATATAAAAATTGAGTCAATCTAATAAACAAAACTATTTCAAATAAAAATAAATAGAAAAAAATGCAAATCCTGAAACTGCCGCCCCAGCTACATTATACATTTCTCTGAATGTATAGTAAAATATTATACGTTCGTATTTCAACATAACACCCAACTATAAAACAAAAAAAAAACATCACAACATTTTAAACCATGTTATCATACATTTCTTTGACTGACATAGATTCATAATACGTTGACAGTCATGTATAAGAAAACATTATACATTCGTATATTTATGAGCTACAAGAACAAACGAACCAACTTTAGAACATACACTTCTTCAAAAGCTCCAAAAACACATTACCATATAATATAAACTCGGGAAATAAAGAAAACTTTTCTTCAACCATATAATTAACTTCAATTTGTTTTCGTACTTCGTCGATATCCAATTCCATGACCATCGTATAAACCAATTTCAAGAAAGTAATACTTTTCAAGATAATTATTGCATCACTTTTGTATGAATCAAAACTAATTTTCGACTCCCAAATTACAGAATGTCGCAGCAATATAGGGATATTTATATTGATTTTAGTAGTAATAAAGAACGTATGTAGTGGAAATTTATTGCTTTTTGCTTTTCAGATCTTGAATCTAAGATTACAAAAAAAAACAAAACGATCCACCATTACCAAAAAAAAAAATATATAAATATTTGATTTGTAAGAAAAGCTTTGAAATTCAAATATGATTTAATAATATCATCCAGCAAAAAATTTAAAGTAGCTAATTATTGTCATTAATTAAGAAAAAGTAAAGTACAACATAATCATTTCAATTTTCTTAAATTTAGGATAAGATATTTCATCATACATTCAACCAATGTATAATAGGTGGTTATACATTATATATATGAAGGTTTAATGTATAATTGTGTCATACGCATTACATTTCAACAACTATTTACTATAATAGTTGCCAAATTACATATTATATACACACCCACAACAGTGTAAGGAGTATGAATAAGGATAAGACGCTTTCAACACCTACTTCTCATATAAGCATCAATTTTTGATTCATTCATAGAAGATGCCTTCAACACTCACTTGCTGTCTTTATTACAACAAATCAATACATAGCTGCATAATTTTTTTTTACATTGAGTCAATGAATTAAATAAACATGTTAAAAATAATAAAACTTGAAAAAAATGCAATTTCTGTCATTGCGGCAGTTTTCATTATACACATAGACGAATGTATAATCAAATATTAAACATTAGAATATTTACTGGGATGGAACACCCTCATTATACAATAATTTGAATGTATAACAGCATATTATACATTCGTAAGTTTACTGGAATGACACAGTTTCATTATACATCGGCTTTAATGTATGATAACATATTATATAAAAAGGGAGCAATTGTAATATAGAATATTCCTATAACAACTAAAAAAATATTTTATTATTTTGATATCCTAATTTTTGCATTATTTAATAAGAAGAAAATGAAAATCTCATAGAATAGTGTTAAAGACATAGCTTAACCAAAAAAAAAAAAAAAGAGAAAAAATTAAAACAAAAAAACTATCACCTAAAGAACATCACAGTGATCAAGCAATCAACAATTTTACAATTCACATTCATATTATTCACAAAAAAAAAAAATCAAGAAATTACAATTATTAAGCTCAAAAAAGGACCATGAATCAACCGATGGAAGGAGTCTTCCCCCACGCTAATGATTCCAAACTCCATTAAAGATCGTCACTCAATCTTATCTTGGACGCCCTGGCAAACGAATTCCTTGGATTCTGCATTGTGTTCAACATGCAAAAAAATTTCAAAACTTGGAGATACATCTCCCTGTCACACCCCTATTTTTTACCGCCCCAACCCCGCCAGGGGAGTTGGTTTTAGAGAAAATGAGTTTTTCCAATTAAAGTAACGTTTTGAAAAGGGATTATTTATTTTACAGAGTCTCCACTTGCAATTGAGTTTGGATGTTCCAAGTCACCTTATTCAATCTCCATTCAAAAGGAAATGACTCTTAATTTTTGGTCTGCGAACTAGAAATCCGGATAAGGAATTCTATTGACCGAGGGGAAGGTGTTAGGCACCCCTCGAGTCCCTTGGTTCTAGCACGGTCGCTTTAATGACTTATGTCTGGCTTAAAAATAATAACCTTTTGGATATATAATATTTGTTAGCCTAAAAGTGATTTCTATCCCGTTTTTAATTTATTTTGAATTTATTTACTATATTGATGTGTGGCTTACCGATAGTAGTACTTTTCGGCCTTACCATAAGTTTTGATACATTTGTTATGCCTTTGAGGCATTTATGAGTCGTTCCCATTTTTTTTCAAATCTAAGCAAAATTCTAACATGCTTAAAAACTTATCCGTCTCGGTTAGATCGGCTTCGAAATGGTATGTTAAATTTTATTATAACGAATGGTCAGTAGCAGAGATTTCCAATTTCATCGTTAACTTTCTCTTGTATGTTAACTTTAAATTTTCTTTTGATCAAAATCTAGACTCGGTCTTTTACAAGCTCGCTCCCCCACAAACGGATTTTCCCTCTTTTTTTATTTTCTTTAGTGCGAGGGATCTTGATACAGCCACCTTATTTACATCACACTAAATAATTATTAGACCTTAGGAACCGTTCCAAGCCCAACCATTATTTAATATTGTAATCCCAAAATATTAAATATACCCAAGGCATCGAAATCGTAGACATGAAAAGAAATCATTGAGAGAACCCACTTGAGATAATAATAAGAATTGCACCTTTTAAAATTATGCATGGCAATGATTTTTTTTTTTAAAAAAAATGTGTAGTCCAGAATCCATTTCATGTTATCTGTAGAAAACTCAAACAATCTATTTTTTTTTTATAGAAAAACACAAACTGGAAATCACGTGGGATTAACTTGTTAAACATTCTAACTTACAACAAAATAAAATTAAAGTCCAGGGACGGATCTTACTAGTTTCAAATTTTACTACCATCATTTACATACTACCTTTCTACATTAACTTATATTATACATATTTAGTACCAATCTTACTCCCAAGTGCCTCTTAGAAGTGCACGTATTGGAGCTATTTCCCAAATTCAAACAATTAAATTTTTTACCAGACTGAAACGATCACGTTTCCAGAGGAAAAAAAACTAAATTAAACTATTGATGTTAAAATTAATAAAGGGTTGACCCATTATTTTTTGACTAAGTAGACTATTATATAACTATTAGCTATAGAAACTTAAGCATTTAATATTTACAAAACTAATGACAAAGCAGTAAATATAATTAATAAAATTTTTTACTGTAACATAGACAAAAATATATATTTGAAAGTAAGCTATTACAGTTGCTAACAAACGGGTTAACTGAATTCGTAGTTATCAAGATATTCATTAATCGATATACATCGTTAGAAAGGTAGCATCCGTACACAAATTAGCACCAAATAATAACAACTATGTTTTCCTTGAAGTGATCAAGAGTGACTTAGTGACATAATAAATCAAATTACATAAACTAAATGACACACGAAACTAACTAAACAACTTTATTCATGATTCGATTCACAATAAACTTGTAAAATAAATAGTATGTGATCAAATAAAAATATGTATGACGAACTAAATCAAAAGAGAAACTTTTATGTCGAACCAAAAAACTCAAACAGAGATCCTAAACTCCAAACCCGAATTTCTTTTCCTCTTCTCCTTTGATTTTTCAATCTTTTTCTCACTTATTCCTCTTCTGTTTTTTTCCTTTTGTTTTTGCTTTTCTCTCATCTGTGCCTAGTTGTGTTGTCCGTGTGTATATGATATATATAATGATGTATGTGTGTTTGTAGTGAAGTTGGAGATTGGGGTGAGGGACGTGTGAATGTGTGTGTGGATGTGGAGGAAGTGGGGAGAGGTTGAGTGGAAGTGAGAAGGTGGGAAGAGGTTAGGGTACATTAGGATAAGTTTTTTTTTCTTTTTTTTTAATTAATATTTTAAATAAAATAAAATGAAAAAATTTATTTAAAACTAACAACATACAAAATAAGTTAAATAGCTATAGCTAGTGTTAGAAATATGATTAGGAAATATTAATATCACTAAATTATTTAAAATTAAAAGAAGAAAACAAATATAATTTAGAAACTTTTCTCTTTCTTTTTTACCTAAAAAGTAAATAAAATAATAAAAAAATGTGACTTTATTTTTGTAGTTTTCAAAAAAAAAAAAATTATTTTTGTAAAGACAACTTTGTAAAAGTAAGATAAAAATTGAAATATCTAATTTAGACCTAAAAACACATTTGTTGACACGTAATTTTGCCTCCCTTAGAAGTTCGATTTTATTCATTTTTCTACCTTAGCATATCATGTACCCTCCACGATTTTATTTTTACCCACTCTTATTTTATCCTACCGTGTGCCCTCACCCATGTCATTATACCCCGCAAAATACAAAAAAAAAAAAATAATAAGCAAATAATAAAATAACTAACCCTATCTTATCCTAACCACCTACCCAATAAAAAAATAACACCGCACCACTACCCCCCACCCCACGTTACCCCACCCCCCTCTCTTTTTTCTTATCCAAGAAGAAAGGACACAATATATACCTACCCACATACACAAAAAAATGGATGAACAGTGAACAAGAACCAAAAAAACAAGAACAACAACAAAGATCAGCACTCTCTGTCTCTCTATACTCTCACCTTCTCTCTCTCAAAAACGTCGCGGGTGACCGACCGGAGCTCCGGCTGCCACCACAACACCACCATCTTCTCCCTCTCTCTACCATCTCTCTCTCCCCAAAACTAAAAGAAAAAAAAAAACAGAATCCGCGTCGCCGGCCGTCACTCCGTCCGACCAACGACGGCGGCAACAGCACCGTCGTCTCTGCCTCTCTCCTCTCGCCTCTTCGTTCGACTAACGACGGCAGTAATAACGCCGTCGTCACCGTCAGCCGCCGCCGCTCCGCGTCGGCCAGATCTGCTGCGGCTCATCCACCGGTGACAACACCGTTCACTGGCCGAGAATCGGCCAGCTCCGACCGCGGCGCGTCGGTCAGCTCCGGCCGCAGCTCGTCCATTCGACTCCGACGAGATTTCGCGTATTGGGTCTTTTCGATTTTTCATAATTTCAGTCTCGGTTCATCTAGTATTTCTTATTTCTTCGTGCAAGGATAGTTGGAAATCGTTGATTTGGGGTTTTGAATCTGGGATCTTGGGTTATTTTTTTTAAAGTTTATTCGGATTTGTGGGTTATTCATCATGAGATTTTTTTGTTATGATTTTTCGATCTGTCCGGTTGAACTCAATATCGAGTTTGGAGTTGTTCGTTGTGAGGTTCTCCGATCGAGTATTTTGGTCTTCGGATTTCTTTATTATCGACAAGGATTAGTTTCGTCAAGGTCCATTTCTTCTAACCGAATCTTTAATTTATTTTGACTTTTTATTGATGTTGTTGGTGTGGATGATTTATTTGTTATGTGTTTGGTTTGAATCTTCGTTATTTGTGTTGTGTTTGATGTTGGTTTCAGATTATGGGATGTGATTGGAAAATCGAAGCAAGCATTAATCATGTGGTTTAAAGGGAATTCGGGGCGCGAGTTAAAAATTGTTAAAGTGAATTAA
>NC_061112.1:142007924-142010842 GCF_002878395.1 Capsicum annuum
TTTATTGATGTTGTTGGTGTGGATGATTTATTTGTTATGTGTTTGGTTTGAATCTTCGTTATTTGTGTTGTGTTTGATGTTGGTTTCAGATTATGGGATGTGATTGGAAAATCGAAGCAAGCATTAATCATGTGGTTTAAAGGGAATTCGGGGCGCGAGTTAAAAATTGTTAAAGTGAATTAGGATTAATTTTGATTTTTTGTTGTTTCGATTCGTCGTTATTGTTACTTTCACGGCTAATTATTAATTTCGTGATAGTATCATGATAAGTCAAGCGGGTAGGCAATTGTAGGTTCAGGTAGGCGAAATTTAGGAATAAGTGTTTTGTTGGATGTTGGAATGTGCGTGTGAATGTTTCTTTCTAGTTTATCGTATTTAATTTATATGTATTTATTTAACCGGGGAATGCCCCGAGATAACTTGTATTTATTCACCGGGGAATGCCCCGACGTATCATGTTGGCGGAAAATGATCGTGATGAAGGCCCGCGGCGTCGGGTAGGGCAGTGGAGCTTAGATTTAGTTTTAGACTAGGATTTATATTTTTGTATTTTTTTATTTTTTCGGACTGTATAATTGGACTGGACTTTTACGTTTTTGAACTGTTCTATTTTGCTTATGGTTTGATTATTTTGTGTTCTTTTGTGTGGTTTATACATTTCATAATGTCAAAATAGTCGATACACTCCACCAAGCGACCATGGTCGAACCACGGGATCGAGGGGTGCCTAACACCTTCCCCTCGGTCAACAGAATTTCTTAGCCAGAATCTCTGTTCGCAAACCGGTTTAAGAGTCAAACGGTTTCGAAAAGGATTTTCCAAAGGTGACTTGGCACACCGAATTATGCCAAGTGGTGACTCTGAATAAAAAATGCGAATAATCCTTTTCCGAAATAAATTTTCATTTTTCTTGTCACTTAAATAATAAAACCCTTTCGAACTTTAAAAATATAAACATTTTTGGAGTACGCGTAAAAAATGGGGTGTGACAGCTTCTGGCGACTCTGCTGGGGACATGACAAGTTTTCAGAATTCGAGCTATTTTTGGAGTCGTATCGGCTTTGTTTGGCATTACGAGTGTATAAACATTGTTTGTGGTTATTGTTTGTGTTATTTTCACTTTTTGTGTTTTTTCGTGCTCTTTGTTTATATTATTTATGCTATGTGTTACCGCTTTATATCTGTCATCATGAGTCCACCCCTCGGCCTTCTTTCTGCAACAAGTCCGTAGTACACGTGTTGTACAGAGCCTCTAGTTGAGTCACCCTTATTTTAGGGGGGGGGGAGCCGTCGGTGTTATGGAGTAGGTGGAAAGCAAAGCAGCCGCTATTGACCATACGCTCCCCCGAACAGCCTTGTTAGTAAACCACAACGTAGGTCAGCCTTTAGGTCATGCTTATGTGCATCATGCGGAGACCTAGCGGGATCCACATGGCCCTTTGTAGGAGACTCCTCTTTAAAGCATCCCTACGTGCTAACTGTTGCATTATTAAGGGTAACGTGGTCATTTGACGGACTGATTTTTGAAAAAAAAATTAATTAATTAGTCAAATTAATTTGTTAGGAGTAAGGTGTGTAGGCAAAAATGAAAAAGAAAAAAATAGAAAAGTGAGTCGAAAAGAACAAAAAAAAAAAAGGAGTGTCGTATTTTATTTTAGAATTCGTTATGGCTTTTGTTTTGCACAATCCAACAATTCAAAAAAGATTTTTTTTTACGTTTTGTAAAGTACCGTAAGTTTTTTTAAAAAAAAAGAGAGGAAAAATTTTGTTTGCCTTTTCTACTTATTTGTCAAAAACAAAAAAATGTCAAAAAGATTTTTCTGTATAATTGGTGGTGTCAGTCTTGGTTAAAACATCTTGTCGGAAAAAAAAAGTTTTTTTTTCGTTTTTGGTAGTAAGTTAGGGTCAATTTATTTGTTAATCGTTAATTGTCCAATCTGAATGAACTACGCATACCTGATTCTCTTCCCTCGGGTTGGGATACGTAGGCAACCCTCGGTGGGTCCGGTAAATTTTTGTGTCGGCCTTGGTCTTAGTATTAGCCTAGGTCTCTCGTCCCGTAATTTGGAGTTGTTGGCCAAGTAGACTGATTCGCTCAGTACTTCTGTTCGGCAAATTGGAATCATGAATATGGTCTGTCCCATCGACGTATGTTTGCGTCAAAAATCTCAAGGGTTGGGAATCTTCTACTCCTGTCGATTTTTTTGAGATAACGTCTTATGTGTTATTACAGGATGGATTTGTCCTCCAAGTCTAGAGTTCTAATGGTGTTCAAAGTGCCCAAAAAGTTAATCAAATGGTGGGAAATGTTTAACTATGTTGATCAGCAGGAACTGGTTAAAATATTAGGTGACCTCACGGAACTTCTGCATGTTACCCCTCGTCCAGATTTAATAGAGGCCTTGTTGACCTTTTGGGATCCGAGTAGTTTGGTGTTCAGGTTTGGGGAATGTGAAATGACTCCTACTTTGGCAGTAATATCCGATTTGTTGCATTTGCCCTATATCGAGAAGGATATGATCCGAGCGCGAAATCATACTGGCGTGAGATTTTTGCAGTCTTGTGGTTAAAAAGTAAGGGTATCCGTTTGGTTTTTTTAAGTGACTCGTGGGTTTCCCTAGATTTTTTGTTCGATAGATTCGGGCCCTCGGAAGGTTTTGATTGCTTTTGGGATGAATTTCATGTGACTAAGGAGAAGTGGGAGAAAAAGCGTCTTGAAGTCTTCACCCTCGCTTTGTTAGGTACTTTAGTGTTTCCACTAGAAGAAAGACGTATTAATACCCGTTTGCAATCTGTGGTGATGGCCCTATTTCATAAGGAGCGTAGAAGATAAAAATAGGTGTAGACAAAAATCAGGATGATGTTAAAATGACCTCGCTACCCTCAAAAGCTGGTAGAAATGAACATGAATTTAGGAC
>NC_061112.1:142013842-142014844 GCF_002878395.1 Capsicum annuum
TTGTTATGTGCCTTAATCCTAACGGATGTCGTCTTTGATGAGCATGTTCTTTCAGATAACAGTGGTAGGTTTGCAGCACCCTGGCTAGTCACCCATACTTCACCAGGTCCAAAGCAAAGTTCGCCATGGCTAACAGAGAGATGGAAAATTCGCTCATTGACCCGGATCAGGATCACAAGGAAGAAAGTCCTGAACACAATGATGAGGTAGTAAGGCTCAGGTAACAATTGATAGATTTACATCGAGCATGGGCTAGCGGAATGCCTCCTCCTCCTCTCCCTGAAGGTCTTGGGAATATCTCTAATTGCCCACCGCTCTCTTAGGCGCAATTTTTTGCTCCTACTGAGTCACCTGAGCACGTGTCGGGGTTCACTCCGCGACATTATTATCCTGGCAGTTCTAGTGTGCCCTTGGCAGCTCCTCAATCGAGACCCGCTGCTCAGCCAGCGCCACTGATCACACTGGTATTCGTGGCTTCGCCACCACATGAAACTCCCATATATGCTGCGCGTCCCACAATGAGGCTTCCTAGGTCTTCCAGTGAGCCAGTACTGAAGGTTTCAGATGGTCAGTATTATGCCCCGGAGCCTACTTTGCAAATGAATGAACCGTATGGGTACACTCAACCGCCTGCATTTTCATTTGATACGGAGAAACCTGTCGCGACAGAGGAACAGGATATCATAGCTCGAAAACTGAAGAGTCTAGAGCAGGCTATGAGAAATCTGTAAGGGATCGGAGATTACAGGAGTGTTTCTTATAAAGATCTGTGTATGTTCCCAGACATCAATCTTTCCCCCGGTTTTAAGATGCCTAAGTTCGAGAAGTATGCAGGACACGGCGATCCCGTGGCACACTTAAGACGTTATTGCAACCAGTTGAGGGCTGCAGGAGGAAAGGAAGAATTGCTCATGGCCTTCTTTAGCGAGAGTCTTTCAGATCTGGCCTCCGAATGGTTTATCGATCGAGATATTGATAAATGGAACAGCTGGGATGATTTGA
>NC_061112.1:142014944-142036345 GCF_002878395.1 Capsicum annuum
AGTTCGAGAAGTATGCAGGACACGGCGATCCCGTGGCACACTTAAGATGTTATTGCAACCAGTTGAGGGCTGCAGGAGGAAAGGAAGAATTGCTCATGGCCTTCTTTAGCGAGAGTCTTTCAGATCTGGCCTCCGAATGGTTTATCGATCGAGATATTGATAAATGGAACAGCTGGGATGATTTGAATTCTGAATTTGTTCAACATTTTCAGTACAACATCGACTTGATTCTGGATAAAAAATCCTTGGTCAACATGAAGAAGAAGAGCACTGAAGGTTTTAGGGAATACGCGATAAGGTGGCGTGAACAGGCCGCCAGGGTAAAGCCTCCAATGAAAGAAAGTAAATTGGTAGAAGTTTTCATTCAGGCGCAGGATGAGACCTATTTTCAACATTTACTTCCGGCAATGGGAAAGTCTTTTATGGAAGTCCTCAAAATGGGGGAGATGATAGAGGATGGAATTAAGACCGGCCAAATAGTGAGTTTTGCTGCATTAAAATCCACCACACAAGCGATTCAAGGTGGATCTGGTGTATTTGGAGGTAGAAAAAAGAAAGAAGACGTGGCGACTGTCGTAGCTGGAACCCATTCCTATCCCAAAAGAACACCTCGCCCCTATCCCCAATCCCAAGCCCAAGTCTACACCCAAGCTCCATGTATTCCTCCCCACTATTACTACCCTCCACAAAACCCTTTATATTCCATTCCACCACCACCGTAGCCAGTATATAGCGCGTAGCCATATGCCCAAACCCCTTCTTACCCGCAATGGCGCGCGCAAGCTTCACAAAATCGCCCATTCGCTCCACCAAATTACCAAAACCCCTCCAGACCCACCTTTCAGCCTAGGCCCGAGTATAAGAAGGAAAAGGAAGTCAAAAATCAATTCACACCTCTTTGGGAGTCATATGCTAGCTTGTTTGATAGGTTGAGAAAGTTGAAGGTTTTGAGCCCGATTCAAGGAATGCTTTCAAATCCACCGCCAAAGAATCTCGATTATTCTTTAAGGTGTGCGTATTGTTCTGATATGCCAGGCCATGATATTTGGAAATCCTGGTATTTAAAGAGAGCTGTCCAAGATTTAATTGACACGAATCAGATGTTGGTCCAGGCCCCGGAGGGTCCAAACATTAACTAGAATCCGCTGCCAACCCATGATGAGACCAATATGTTAGAATTGATATATGATGGGAAAGAGTCTTCGAGGGGTTATAAGCCTATTGTCAAGATACAGACCACTGAAGAGAAATCGGTGAATGTAGCTGAGTCTTTGAAAGCAATGTCATTGAACCGGGAAGGAATGAGAGAAGATAAATCCCTAGAAAGCACAAAGAAGCCCCTGATCACAGTACAAGGTGCCAGAAGGTATGATGATTCAAGTCAGGATAAACCTAAGTTGACAGTGGTAGGAGCTCTGTGTCAGCTCCATCTTGACGGTGAAAGGAGCACTGGCAGCACCTATTGTCCTTAAACCGGTGACCTAACCTTTGATAGTTGATACGAAAAAGATTCCCTAGAATTATGGGCGGACTGTGATGACCTATCACGAGAAAGAAGTTATGGAAGATATAGACGAGGTAGGAGGTTTGACTAGGTCAGGAAGATGCTTTATTCCTGAAAGCTTAAGAAAGTCCAAGCCAACGGTGAGTGGACCGTCGTCTATCAAAAAGCCTATCACTGAAGAGGAAGCCAAAGAATTTTTGAAAAAGATAAAGTTGCTAGAGTTTTCAATATTAGACCAGTTGAAGAAAACCCCTCCTCAAATTTCCCTTTTATCTTTGTTGTTGCACTTCAAGGAGCATCGTGATGCTTTACTGAAGGTATTAAATGAATCATATGTTCCAAGGGAGATTACAATCAACCAACTTGAGAAAATGGTTGGAAAAATCTTTGAGGTCAATCGGATCAGCTTTTCTGATGATGAATTGCCTGTTGAAGGTACAACGCATAACCGGGGCCTTTACATTACAGTGAAGTGTGAAGATTTCTACGTCACACATATTATTATTGATGGAGGCTCAGGTGCAAATATCTGCCCTATTTCTACTTTGCAAAAGCCGAATATTGGTGTTGATAGGATCAAGCCCAACAATGTATGTGTTAGGGCTTTCGATGGTGTAAAGTCAAATTCCATTGGCGAAATAAAACTAATGTTGACCATAGGGCCTGTTGAGTTCGCCATAGAGTTTCAAGTATTGAAGGTAGACTCCTCTTACAATCTGTTGTTGGGAAGGCCGTGGATCCACAAGGCCAAGGCGGTTGCATCTACACTGCACCAAATGATTAAGTTTGAGCATGACAGGCAAGAAGTAGTTATTCATGGTGAAGAAGATTTGTCAGCCTACGAAGATTCTCCCTTGTCTCTTATTGAAGCAAATAACGTAGAGGAGGCATTCGTCTATCAAATTTTTGATACAGTGCCAGTAAGTCGTATCCCTAAATGGCAAGCTATATCGGGACCGCAATTGTCTTCTGCTTCTATCATGATGGTGAGTGAACTTTGGAAGTACGGATTTGAGCTAGGAAAGGGTTTGGGAGCGTCTCTGCATGGTATAGTTCATCCCATATGTCCGAGTGAGAACGTGGGTACGTTTGGTCTAGGATTTGAGCCTACAGCTGAAGATCTGAAGAAAGCCAAGGGAAGGAAAAAGGAAATATGGTCACTCCCTCGCCCAATGCCACTACTCAGTGAATCATTTGTTAAGAGCGGTGTCACGAAGCATGTGGGATTTGAGGTTGAATTGGTTGATGACTTCCAGAATCTTTGTATTGAAGTTGATATGGTTGAAGCAGAAGAAGGTACCAGTATGGCAGATGTGCAATTCATAGGTCCAGCTGTCCGGCTCAATAATTGGGAAGTCACTCCTCTCCCCATCAGGAGGGAGTTTTGGTAGTTTATTTTGTTTTTCTTTCTATTTATCCGAGTTATTTCAGGGTTGTAATTCGGATTTTAGTTTGTTTATGTTATGTTGGCATCTGTGTTTAAACCCTTTTATCTTTTATTTAATAAAATGCAATGTCCCTTTTTTTTCGTGTCTAATATATTTTGTTTTCTTTCTTACACAGTTCTCTTTATGCTGATTCTAATGACATGACATACATGCGGAATTTTTAGCCTGATCTTAAAATCCAAACTAATCCAGATGTAATGAAGCAGGATGGGGAATATGATAAAAAAGAAGCACTAGAAGAAATAAGCAAAGAGTTGGAACAATTTGAAGACCAACCGAATCCTAATTTGAATGAGACTGAGCCGGTGAATCTAGGGGATCAAGAAGATGTTAGGAAAACTAAAATCAGTGTACATGTTTTGCCACAGCTAAAAGATGAAATGATTCAAGCATTAATGGATTATAAGGATGTTTTTGCATGGTCTTATGATGATATGCCTGGTTTAAGCACTGAGTTAGTGGCTCACAAATTGCCAACTGATCCCGCGTTCCCTCTTGTCAAACAGAAGTTGAGGAAGTTTAAAACAGATGTAAGTATTAAAATTAAAGAGGAAATCATGAAACAACTTGAAGCCAAAGTAATTCGAGTAGCTCGCTATCCTATGTGGTTATCCAATGTTGTCCCCGTACCAAAGAAAGATGATAAAATTTGAGTATGTGTTGATTACCGTGATTTAAACAGAGCAAGTCCAAAAGATGATTTTCCACTGCCCAACATCCATATTTTTCTATACAACTGTTCTAAATACGAGGTTTCTTCTTTTGTGGATTGCTATGCCGGATATCACCAGATCATTATGGATGATGAAGACGCAGAGAAAATGTCTTTTATCATACCATAGGGAACCTATTGTTATCGAGTGATGCCGTTCGGTTTGAAGAATACTGGAGCAACATACATGAGAGCCATGACCACTATGTTTCATGATATGATGTATAAGGAGATTGAGGTCTACGTGGATGATGTGATCATTAAGTCAAAAAGTCAGGCCGACCATGTTAAAGATTTAAGAAAGTTCTTTGAAAGGCTTCGCAGGTATAATCTCAAACTCAACCCAGCAAAATGTGTATTTGGAGTTCCGTCTGGAAAGCTGTTGGGGTTTGTAGTCAGCCGTCGGGGAATTGAATTGGATCCCTCGAAAATCAAAGCCATTCAGGATTTGCCCCCGCCCAAGAATAGAACGAAGGAGATAAGTTTGCTTGGTAGATTGAACTACATTAGCAGGTTTATTGCTCAACTCACAACCACTTGTGAGCCCATATTCAAGTTGCTGAAAAAGAGTGCTGCGGTAAAATGGACTGAAGAATGTCAGGAAGCGTTCGATCGAATCAAGAGATATCTATTAAATCCACCCGTGCTGGTATCCCCAAAACCTAGTAGGCCTTTGATCTTATATTTATCAGTCATGGACAATTCTTTCGATTGTGTCCTGGGTCAACATGATGTCACAGGCAGAAAGGAGCAGGCTATTTGTTATCTTAGTAAGAAGTTCACCGCATATGAGGCCAGGTATACTCTTCTTGAAAGAACGTGTTGTGCCCTAACTTGGGTAGCACAGAAGTTGAAGCATTATCTCTCATCTTATACTACTTATCTCATCTCCTGCATGGATCTTTTGAAGTATATCTTTCAGAAGCCTATGCCAACGGGTCGATTGGCAAGGTGGAAAATATTGCTTACCGAGTTTGACATTGTATATGTGACTCGGACCGCTATGAAAGCCCAAGCTTTGGCAGATCATCTTGCTGAGAATCCCATCGATGAAGAGTACGAGTCATTAAAGACATATTTTCCTGATGAAGAAGTGTCATGTGTCGATGAAGTCGTTATAGATGTTTATCCTGGTTGGAGGTTATTCTTCTATGGAGCTGTTAATATAAAAGGAGTCGGAATAGGTGCGGTTCTTATCTCTGAATCGGGACAACATTTTTCGGTGACAGCACAACTTCGATTCTACTGTACTAACAATATGGCAGAGTATGAAGCCTGCATTCTTGGTTTGAGGTTAGCTGTATATATGGGAGTCCAGGAATTATT
Source organism: Capsicum annuum (assembly GCF_002878395.1). Lineage (NCBI taxonomy): Eukaryota > Viridiplantae > Streptophyta > Magnoliopsida > Solanales > Solanaceae > Capsicum > Capsicum annuum. The sequence goes on from NC_061112.1 coordinate 142,019,935, forward strand.
AGTGTTGGGAGATTTGGATTTGCTCTTCCATCAAATTCAAGGCGATTGGGAGACGCGAGATTTGAAGCTCATCCCGTATTTGCAATGCTTGCAGGAGCTATGTCAACAGTTTGTGTTAGTAAAATTTAGGCATATTCCAAGGATTCGTAATGAAATTGCTGATGCTTTAGCCACTTTTTCTTCAATGCTCCAACATCCTAACAAAACCTACATCGATCCAGTGCATATACAGAGTTGTGATCAGCATGCTTACTGTAATGTGGTTGAAGAAGAGCTCGATGGAGAACCTTGGTTCTTGGATATCAAGCGATACATTCAGTCGAGAGAATACCCAGCATATGCCACCAACGATCAAAATAGGACTATTAGTCGTTTGGCTAGTGGATTTTTCTTAAGTGGGGGAATCTTGTATAAGAGGACCCCAGATCTAGGACTTTTAAGGTGTGTAGATACAAAAGAAGCCTCGGAAATCATGGTTGAAATACACTCGGGAGTATGCGGGTTGCATATGAACGGTCATGTCTTGTCAAAGAAGATTCTTCGAGCAGGTTATTACTGGCTTACTATTGTTGAATTACATGCAATGGCCGCTCCATGGCCGTTCGTAGCTTGGGGAATGGATGTGATGGACCGATTGAGCCAAAGGCATCAAATGGGCATAGATTCATTTTGGTAGCCATTGACTACTTCATAAAGTGGGTAGAAGAAGTAACTTTTAAGTCAGTGACAAAGAAAGCTGTGGTAGATTTTGTTCATGCCAATATCATTTGTAGATTTGGAATTCCTAAGATGATCATTACAGACAATGCTGCCAATCTCAATAGTCATTTGATGCAAGAAGTATGTCAACAGTTTAAGATCGCACATCGAAATTCTACTCCGTATCGCCCAAAGGCCAATGGTGCTGTAGAAGCCACCAATAAGAATATAAAGAAGATACTGCGAAAAATGGTACAATGGTCTAGACAGTGGCATGAAAAGTTGTCATTTGCATTGCTGGGTTATCGTACCACTGTTCGTACTTCAACAGGGGCAAGTCCATATTTATTAGTGTATGGGACAGAAGTGGTCATCCCTGCAAAAGTTGAAATTCCCTCTCCTCGAGTCATTATAGAAGCAGAGATTGATGATGACGAATGGGTAAAAACTCGACTGGAACATTTGAGTTTGATTGAGGAAAAAAGGCTAATGTCTGTGTGTCATGGCCAGTTGTATCAGAGGAGGATGGCTCGAGCGTATAACAAAAAGGTTCGTCCCAGGAATTTTGAAGTTGGTCAGTTGGTATTGAGATGTATCCTTCCTCACCAGGTTGAAGCAAAAGGCAAGTTCTCCCCTAACTGGCAAGGTCCCTTTGTTGTGAAGAAAGTGTTGCCCAATGGAGCCTTATATTTGACAGTTATTGAAGGCAAAATGGCAGAAATGGCTATCAATGCTGATGCAGTCAAAAGATATTACGTATGATATTTGATCCTTTGTTGATTTTGTTGCATGTTTAGTACTTGCATTTTTGAAGATTGATATGATGAAGGCATTTTATTCTTCTATCCAAACATTGTGTCATCCCTTGTTTACACGTTTGAGCTTCGTTTTATTTTTTTTTCATATCCCTCTTTTAGAATCAAAATAGAGTAAAGATAAATGTCAAGAAAATAAGAACAAGAGAAAGAGTTTTAAAAAAAAATCAAAATCAAATCAAAACAAAGAACAAGCTGATGGAACTACGTACGACCTAATTCTCCTCTCTCGGGAGTGAGATACGTAGGCTGCCCTATTTCGGGCTCGGTCCAACCAAATAAAGATTTAAGATTCTTCCGGTCAACAAAACTAGGGCATGAGTTAATGAGTTGTTTGAGTCGATTCCAAAAGTTGTAAGTCCCACCCCACTTCAAGTATCGTTTGAGCCTCTTACCATCTTTTCTAACCTTAACCAAAAGCCAAGTTACAACTAAAGAAAGTCCTTCAGATCAATTTTTGATAATGTTAAGGCTAAGAATGCAATGGATATGATGATACATTGTGAAGTACCACTTGTCTCCCTCAGCATAAGAAATCAGGAAAGAAATACAAAAATGAGAGAGTCTTATTGGTGAAAACCTTTACAGGCACCATAAGGCGATGGTGAGTTGAGAGAAAATGAAAATGAGAGAGTCTTATTGGTGAAAACCTTTGCAGGCACCATAAGGCGATGGTGAGTTGAGAGAAAATGAAAATGAGAGAGTCTTATCGGTGAAAACCTTTGCAGGCACCGTAAGGCGATGGAGAGTTCAAGAGAAAAGCGAAAAGTGAAAAGAAAGAGATTTGTTAGCAAAAGTCTTTTAAGATGTCGTCAGTCGAATGTGATGTATGAGTCCAATGGATTTGAAGAAGCGGCTCAGCAGCAAAGGCATGAATTCAACAACAAATGGGGAGTTTGGATAGGAAGATCAGGCAGCTCAATCCAAAATGCATGTCATACTCATTGGAGTTGGTTGTCGTATTCAGATAAGTTTTCTTTTGAATATGGGACATTGCCCTTTTCTTTCATTTACATATTCATGCTTTTTGTTTTTATGTCATTTATCAAAATAAAAGTCACCATCATTTCTTTACATCTTTAAGTCAAGTCTGTGTCAAACAAGCGAGAAAGGATTTCAAAATTTATTACCAATATTTCCAATTATATGAGGAAAAGCCAAGGAACAGCACAGGAAGAAATATGATCATAATTCAACACGAAGTAAAGGAAGTCTATCAACCGACAAGCTATTGGATTCGTACAAACATTCAGATTTGGGAAAAGAGTGCACCTCAGGGGCATGGTAAAATGAAAACCTATTGTTTGAGTCAGAACTCATTTCCCTCAATATAGGTCTGGGTCAATGATGCGGCAAGACAGGGCAGGTGTCAGCGATTTGGAAGCAAGGATGAAATGAACAAGTGCTGGGGCAGATACCTGAAAAGCCAAGATCTGCAAGTCACCACTAAGTTTTTAACTGACAAATTTTCTTTGTTGAAACAGGAGCAAATTCATTTCACTTGATTCAGCTACCATTGGAAATGCACATCCATGGGAATTTACTTTATGTTCAGGACCCTCCTGAAAAATGAAATTTTACTTTCTGCTCAGGACCCTCCTGAAAAAATTGGATTTTACTTATGTTCAGGACCCTTCTGAAAAATGGGATTTTACTCTATGTTCAGGACCCTCCTGAAAAATGAAATTTTATTTTCTGCTCAGGACCCTCCTGAAAAATGGGATTTTACTTTATGTTCAGGACCCTCCTGAAAAATGGGATTTTATTTTCTGCTCAGGACCCTCCTGAAAAATAGGATTTTACTTTATGTTAAGGACCCTCCTGAAAAATGGGATTTTACTTTCTGTTCAAGGATTTTAGTTTATGTTCAGGACCCTCCTGAAAAATGGGATTTTATTTTCTTCTCAGGACCCTCCTGAAAAATGGAATTTTACTTTCTGTTCAGTGATTTTACTTTCTGCTCAGGACCCTCCTGAAAAATGAGATTTTACTTTCTGTTCAGTGATTTTACTTTCTGTTCAGGACCCTCCTGAAAAATGGGATTTTACTTTCTGTTCAGGACCCTCCTAAAAAAATGGGATTTTACTTTCTGTTCAGTGGATTTTACTTTCTGTTCAGGACCCTCCTGAAAAATGGGATTTTTCTTCAGTCTTCAGTTCAGGACCCTCCTGAAAAATGGGATTTTACTTTATGTTCAGGACCCTCCTGAAAAATGAGATTTTACTTTATGTTCAGGACCCTCCTGAAAAATGGGATTTTACTTCATGTTCAGGACCCTCCTGGAAAATGGGATTTGACTTTATGTTCAGGACCCTCCTCGAAAATGGGATTTTACTTTATGCTCAGGACCCTCCTGAAAAATGGGAATTTACTTTCAGTTCAGGACCCTCCTGAAAAATGGGACTTTACTTTCTGTTCAAGACCCTCCTGGAAATGGGACAGTGCTTTCAAAGATGAAATACTACTTTAGTATAATTTTGTTTGAGATAATATTCGTTCTAGTTTTAATTTTGGGTTTCAGGAGCCCGCCTGAAAAACAGGGTGACGAAATAACAAGTCAGAAACCCGCCTGAAGAACAGGGTGATGAAATAACAAATCAGGAGCCCACCTGGAGAATAGGATAAAGAAATGAAAAGTCAAGCAACAAAGCAAAGTAATTGAAAGCCAAGCAACAAGGTGAAAGAAATTGCAAGTGAGGAGCCCGCCTGAAGAATAGGATGATAAAAGTCGAGTCAAGAGCCAACAGAAACTGTATAGATAAGATTTTTATAATTTCATTTATGTTTTAACTTGTAATTTTCATATTGATGTAATGACAGAGCCGTGGACCGGAACCTCGATGGAACCTCACTCGACTCTCCAACTCAGAATAGTTCACCTCCTTCCAAAAGTTGAGATACTTGTCACTCGATCCTCTCATAATGTGAGTAGGTGGGATGTCTTAAGTCAAAACCCGGTTGTCCTTCTTCCTTCTGTTTTTTTTCTTTGAATAATGGTCGGGTCAAAATTCGGTCTCGTTGTCTACTTCTTTGTATGAAAACACTGCGTGTTTACATTCAAAGGGGGCATGATGTAGACACGTAATTCTTTCCCCCTTAGAAGTTCGATTTTATTCATTTTTCTACCTTAGCATATCATGTACCCTCCACAATGTCATTTTTACCCACTGTTATTTTATCCTACCGTGTGCCCTCACCCATGTCATTATACCCTACAAAATACAAGAAAATAAATAAATAATAAAATAACTAACCCTATCTTATCCTAACCACCTACCCAATAAAAAAATAACACCTCACCACTACCCCCACCCCACGTTACCCCACCCCCCTCTCTTTTTTCTTGTCCAAGAAGAAAGGACACAATATATACCTACCCACATACACAAAAAATGGATGAACAGTGAACAGGAACCAAAAAAACAAGAACAACAACAAAGATCAGCACTCTCTCTCTCTAGACTCTCACCTTCTCTCTCTCAAAAACGTCGTCGGTGATCGACCGGAGCTCCGGCTGCCACCACAACACCACCATCTTCTCCCTCTCTCTACTATCTCTCTCTTCCCAAAACTAAAAAAAAAAAAAAGAGAATCCGCGTCGCCGGCCGTCACTCCGTCCGACCAACGACGGCGGCAATAGCGCCGTCGTCTCTCGTCTCTCCCCTCGCCTCTTCGTCCGACCGACGACGGCAGTAATAACGCCGTCGTCACCGTCAGCCGCCGCCGCTCCGCGTCGGCCAGAACTGTCGCTACGTCCACCGGTGACAACACCGTTCGCCGGCCGAGAATCGGCCAGCTCCGACCGCGACGTGTCGGTCAGTTCCGGCCGCAGCTCGTCCCTTCGACTCCGACGAGATTTCGCGTATTGGGTCTTTTTAATTTTTCATAATTTCAGTCTCGGTTCATCTGGTATTTCTTATTTCTTCGTGTAAGGATAGTTGAAAATCGTTGATTTGGAGTTTTGAATCTGGGATCTTGGGTTGTTTTTTTTTAAGTTTATTCGGATTTGTGGGTTATTCATCGTGAGGTTTTTTTGTCGTGGTTTTCCGATCTGTCCGGTTGAACTCAATATCGAGTTTGGAGTTGTTCGTTGTGAGGTTCTCCGATCGAGTATTTTGGTCTTCGGATTTCTTTATTATCGACAAGGATTAGTTTCGTCAAGGTCGATTTCTTCTAACCGAATCTTTAATTTATTTTGACTTTTTATTGATGTTGTTGGTGTGGATGATTTATTTGTTATGTGTTTGGTTTGAATCTTCGTTATTTGTGTTGTGTTTGATGTTGGTTTCAGATTATGAGATGTGATTGAAAAATCGAAGCATGCATTAATCATGTGGTTTAAAGGGAATTCGGTGCGCGAGTTAAAAATTGTTAAAGTGAATTAGGATTAATTTTGATTTGTTGTTGTTTCGATTCGTCGTTATTGTTACTTTCACGGCTAATTATCAATTTCGTGATAGTATCATGATAAGTTAAGCGGGTAGGCAATCGTAGGTTCGGGTAGGCGAAATTTAGGAATAAGTGTTTTGTTGGATGTTGGAATGTGCGTGTGAATGTTTCTTTCTAGTTTATCGTATTTAATTTAGATGTATTTATTTAACCGGGGAATGCCCCGAGATCACTTGTATTTATTCACCGGGGAATGCTCCGACGTATCATGTTGGCAGAAAATGATCGTGATGAAGGCCCGCGGCGTCGGGTAGGGCAGTGGAGCTTAGATTTAGTTTTAGACTAGGATTTATATTTTTGTATTTTTTTTATTTTTTCGGACTGTATAATTGGACTGAACTTTTACGTTTTTGGACTGTTCTGTTTTGTTTATTGTTTTATTATTTTGTGTTCTTTTGTGTGGTTTATACATTTCATAATGCCAAAATAGTCGATACACTCCACCAAGCGACCGTGGTCGAACCACGGGATCGAGGGGTGCCTAACACCTTCCCCTCGGTCAACAGAATTTCTTAGCCGGAATCTCTGTTCGCAAACCGGTTTAAGAGTCAAACGGTTTCGAAAAGGATTTTCCAAAGGTGACTTGGCACACCGGATTATGCCAAGTGGCGACTCTGAATAAAAAATGCGAATAATCCTTTTCCGAAACAAATTTTCATTTTTCTTGTCACTTAAATAATATAACCCTTTTGAACTTTAAAAATATAAACATTTTTGGAGTACGCGTAAAAAAGGGATGTGACAACATTTAAATGCTAAAATGACATAAACCTTAGGTTTGATAAAAAAATTAGGTGTTTACACTCCCTAACATATTAGTACAAGTTAAATTGTGAGAACGGAAAAAAATTTTAAGAGAGAGAATAGAGAGATGAAAAGATAAAATAAATTGGATGATTCAAATTTTGAAACTACCTTAAATTTAGGAATGAATATTTCATCATACATTCACAAATGTATAATATTTGGGTGAATGTATGAGTATTTTATGACAAATCCGAGAGAGAGAAATCAAGAAGGAATGGAGTGTAAATATTTTCATTAGCTAGGGAATTTGCGTTATTCTAATATTCTATTGAAACAATATTGACACTTTTGAATTTCATCTTATAATCTGCACTTTTGTCTTGTTCGGACCTTGGCTGGGTGGATAGCAATTTTGTTTGGGCTTGGCCCAAATAGAAGATGCAACGAAAAAGGAGTTCATTTGGAATCAAATTCATGTTTCACATGCAAAGGAAGGAAGGAAAAAATTAGAGATATAGATCAGTATTGTCTAAAGTAGTATATATCTATAATTATTGTATAAATATTATATTTATATTATTTAACATATTTAAAATGTATATAAATGTGTATATGTAGTGTCTATTGGAAAAAAACATTTAATTTCGAATTAAATTTTTTTTTTTTTTTTTTTTTACGTTTGGATCGATCAAAATCGGACCAAAGCTAAGTGGGCCGGTCCTGATTTATTTCACACATATTTGCTGTTTGGGCCCGACTCGACCTGGCTCATTAGGATTGATCCGGTACCAACCCGGCCCAGAACCCAGTAACTAAATGTGGACCAATTTCGGGTTGAACCGGACCGGCTCGCTTAACAGGCCTACGTATAACGTAGATTGCAACCTTATTTATAGGTTATATGGGTGTCAGTAAAGTCTTATTTCTCATACATAAACCCATATAACAACACGTAAATGTTGTATATATATGATCAAGAGCGACCTTAATAACCACAACGGGGTAGGGATCGAAAATGTAATAGAAGTAAAAGAGTTAATATATGGGCTTCGCTTCAACCTAGCGGCTAGCACAACAATCTGCGGATGTTGGAAATTTGTACATGGGATGGGTTGGTGGAAGATGGGTGGTAAACATATAGTATATGACTTCAAATGCACCCGATAACTTTATGTTAGCCATTTACTTACATTTAGATTATTGATTCAAATGTTATATATGTTGTTTTTCTCGGGTTTAGTAAAAGCTGTATTTTCAGCAAAAACTTTAAACACATGTTTAAATAATCATATAAATAATCATATGAAATTTAGACTCTGTATTTACAACTTTGAACTTTTAACAATAAGTTCAATCCAATTTCTGAACATCAACAAAATGAAGTTCAAACTATTTTCTGGAAAATAGCAACACCAAATGTTAAGAGCTTCAACACAAGTTCAATCAACTTATGAACTATCAAAATGAAGTTTCAACAACTTCAAACACAAGTTTCAACAATAGAAGAATTATCAATATGAAGTTCAAACTATTTTCTAAAAAAATAGTAAAATCAATAAGAAAAAAAGATGAAACAGAAAATTTAAGTCAACCGAATTCACGGTGCGTTCTTAAGGAAATTATTCCTTGAAGTACCCAAGGTTATGGAATATATATCCTTACAGGATAAAATGAATCGCTTCGACAGAATAGTGGTACATCAAATTTTGTCGAATTACAAACGCACTTAACAGCAACAAATCACACTTGAGGTTTTTTTTTTAAGAAAGAAGACTGTTTTTCTTCAAAATTTCATGTCCATGCATGAGGAAAAATTCAGGTATTTATAGCCATCAAGGTGTTGATTCATGAAGAGAAGTACTGGTTCAGAAAGGTGCACCCCTTCATAAAGGTGCAACTCTTCGAAAAAATGCAACTCTTCGACAAAGTCGCAACCCTTTGGAAAGGTAATAACCATCAAATTTGAAAAAATGTCTATTCAAATTACATCATTTTTCTTGATCTCTTTCTGAAAAAAAAAAACTATTCATTTTTCATTCGTACCTCTTAAAAACCCAACAATATATGTTGCTCCAAGTTTTTGAAGGATGGAGCTAATTTGTTCACACACGAGACAAATATGAAAAAAGATTAATGGACACAACTTCTTCGTTTCCTCATTAAGTTGCATAACTTCTGATATCTACTCTAATAATACAACCATAGTTAACCTTTATTCGATCACAATTTAACTGATAAATATTATTTTTTTCTTAAACCTCTTTTTCTATATAGTGCAGACTCAAAAAGAATAGAAAATGTAATTGAATGCATGACTTCACTTTTCAAAAAATTCCCATTTTTAAAAAGGGTAGTCCGGTGCATTAAAGCTTTCGCTATGCGCCGGATCATGGAAAGAGCCCTACTACAAGAGTGTAGTATACGCAATCTTACCTTGCATTTCTTTCAAAGGTTGCTTCCAAGGCTTGAACTAGGGTGTCAAATAGGCGGGTTGGGTTGAGATTGAATAAAATTAAATAGGTTGAATTGAATATCGGGTTGGGTCATGACTCACCCAAATTCACTTTGGATTGAAATGGGTAAAAATCGAGTTGGCTCTTGACCCGCCTAATTTGACTCGCTTAGTCTAAAAAATATCAACATATTGATATTTACCCCCTTATAATCCCAACTCAACAAAATAAATTTGAATGGGGTTGAAAAGTTAGGTGGCTGAGTAGAGAGTGGGGGTGGGGTGGGGGTAAGGTCAGATTTTTTTTAAATAAATTTATTTTTTGGGGAGGAGTGTGGGGTAGGGGGTAGGAGGTTGGGGGTTAGGATAGGGTTGAGGTAAGATTTTTTTTTTTTTAAAAATTATTTTAAGAAAATAACTTTTGGGGAAAAGGGTATGTCATGGGGTGTGGAGGTGGGATAAGAATTTTTTTTTAAAAAAAATTGGGAGTGGTGTGGGTGTGGGGTGGGGGGGGGGGTAGGAAAGGGATGGGGGTTGAGGTAAATTTTTTTTTTTTCTTTAAATAAAATAAATTTAATTTTTTTAAAAAATTATGTTTTTTTGTGGGATGGGGTATTGTCTATAGGGAGTGCAAGGATAAGGGAGATGGAAGTTGGGGTAAGATTTTTTTTTTTATAAAAAAATTTATTTATTTATTTTCATAAAATATTTCTAAAAAAATATCTTTTTTGACAGGGTAGGAAATACGGTGAAGGAGGGAGGGTAGGATTTTGATCGTGAGTTATGAAAAGATTTTTAATTTTTTTAAAAAAATTAAAAGAATCAATTTTTTGGGGTTGAGGTGGGGGTAAGGGTTCGGGGTAGGGAGGGGGTGGGGGAAGAAATTATAAAAAACTGTTTAAGATATAAAAAAAAGTATATTTAATGGAGGCGAGGTGGGGGTGAGGTAAGCTGAGGGTGTAGTGGTACTGGGATGAGGTGGGGTTGAGGTGAGGTGGCCATTTTGAGAATAAAAGACACATTGTCGCTTGTTTTTCCTAATTTCATCAAGAAAATTATTTTTCTATCAAAAGGGTTGAAATAGAGATTGATTTGGACTCATTTGAACTCAATTTAACTAAAAATTATACAAATACACAACTTATGTTTCCAATATTACAAAAAATCTCACTTCCCTAAACATAGTACAAAAATCCCAACACATACATAGAATAGTATGTATATGTCGGCTATGTTATGTATATTAATAGGGAGAGAAAATAAAATAATTAAAAAAGTGGGAGAGAGTGTAATTACTTCCAAAAGGATTGATTTTTATGTTATTTATACATTTAAAAATGGGTTGAGATTTATCTAATAATAAATTATCTTTAACCCAACCTATTTAATATTGGACGAATTGGACAGATCAACTCAATTTGAATTAATTTTGACACCACTAACTTGAACCCCGACCTTCTTAAAAGCATTCTTAAAAGCATGTTGAATTCACTTACAGGTTTAGCAAATAAAGGTCAAACTTAAGGAAAGAGGAAAGTGTTAATTGCATGTCCGTTTTCATTCAACCAACAAAACTCGCATGAGGACTCAAAAATTGACAAAATCCGAATGAATTTTAGGCGAAACGAATCAGAATTAGACAGATTCTAATACCAACATCAAATATAAATTGTACAACCAATAGAACTTGCATGAAGACTCAAAAAATTGACAAAATCCAACTGAACTTTACACAGAACGAATTAGAATTAGTGAGGCTCTAATATCAACATCGAACATGATATAAAAACTCATGCATTGCTTGATGTTGGTCCCACCCATTAGCTAAAATTTTCAATTAGCTTTTGTGTTTGCTTTGTCCAGTTTTGATCTTTTGGGACTTTTATTGGTAAAGGAACAAAGATACATCAAGTTTATATGGTACTTTTCGCGTCATTTACACATAAATATGCAACAAACTTTAGCATAACTTCAAAATAGAACTAAGATAATACCAAATGGTCACAAAATGTTGAATAACAAATATAAACCAAATGAGGAACATAAGAGTATGACTTTCTATTGTGCGACATTACTTGCGTAGTCATCAGCTGATACAAGACAGCCCAAGAACACAGAAAACAAACACCAAAATAGTCCACTAGTTCAAGGAATTATGGACCTCTTTTGGTGACCCCTCTCGGATTCAAGAACACAACAAGAATATCATGTAATGAGGTGTTTAACATCTAATTTTCAGCAGCAAACCAAACTATATTATGACAATAAAAATGAAGAACAACAATGTTACAACCACAATAACCAAACGGCTTGAACAACAACACAAACTACAAGATTAGGACAAGAAACAAAGATAGATAGTTAGACAAGTGTTGATATAGTCTTAACAACTCAAGAACATATTCACTCTTAGACCCTTTTGGAGACCAAGTCTCGGCTTCCCAAGAACACAATAACAAGAAGATAACAAGGTGTTTATTACACTAAATCAGTAGACAACAAACTAGATTAACAGCATAAGATGATGAACAAGAAGACACAAGATTCGGATTTAACAATAACAATAAGAACACAAGATTACAACACAAACACTAAACAAGATTATAAGAAGGTAAAAAGATAGATAGATTGACCACAGAAGGTATAATCTTAAGACCCCAAGAATGGAAACTCTTGGACCCTTAACACCACACACAACAATAAACCTAACTCTTATAATGACACAAGAAGGGTATCCACCTCTCAAGCACCAAAGTCTCAAGTTTTGCAACACACAAGAGAATCCACCCTTATGTTATGCCCTAATTTCAGTTTTGAGAACTCTCTCACAAGAGTAGTGTCTTCAATATCAAGCATAAACTAAGAAAATAAACCCTACAAGGTTCTATTTATACAACATTACAAATAATAGAAAATGACAAAAGAGCCCTTTAGTGACTAGTCTTAAAAAATACTCAAAAGTGTCATGATCATGATCATACTTGTATCATCCTCTCCATCTTGAGAGAAATTTGACCACAAATTCACGGGTTCACCTCTTTACAAAGGCACTTCACAATCTCCTTCTTTCGACCACACATCTTCTCCATACTCTTCATTTTGCACTTCGGCTTTTTTTTGTTCTCCATCTTGCGATTTGTCATCATTCTTAACTGATTCAATGCCCACCTCTTCTCTAAGATAGTACAATCTACCCCCACTTAGGATCATATTCCGCCGGTTTAGGCACTCACTAGCCTTGTGCCCCCACCCTTAACACTTGAAGCATTAAAACCTCTTGAGATTGGAAGTAGAATTCAATTTACCTTCATGCCTTAGAGGATGTTTTTGGAAACCCTTGGTGGCCTCGAGTTGGGTAGCCATGAATGAGTTCTCTTTGAGCTCCCTCTCAACCTCTAAAGCCGCGTGGAAGATGCCATCTACGGTGTCGAATTTGTGAAGCATCATGCGAGTGGAGATGTCCTTGTTTAAACCAACCTAGAAACGCACAATGTCATGACTTACTTGCTCGCCTCGGTGGTCAAGTTTCAACATTAATTATTGAAATTCATCGTAGTAAGCCATGACACTCTTGCTCCCTTGCCTCAAATTATACAATTTGGCAAGAAGCTCATGCCTATAAGTCTCGGGCAAGTACCGTTGCCGCATAAGGTTCTTCAACCGAAACCAAGAAGGAGGTTGTTCTCCAATGATAACGGAATCAACCCACAACACGGAAACAAGACACAAAACACAAGACAAACCGAGGATCAAAAGGGGAACAAGTCTTGGCCAACAATAATACCATAAGAATGAGACGATAAAAGATGTATTTTGCACCAAAAATAGCCAACAACAATATGAACACGATATGATAAGACAACAAAAATAAGATAACAACAATACACTGCTTTACTAGAATAAGAACACAAACATGATTGCAAGAAGTGTAAGGATAGGAAGTGAGACATCAACTCTCACAAGAACTAAGAACCTAAGTGTATGTCACACACTAAGACCCTTAATACTTGTAATAGGCAACACCAATACTCTTACATTGACACAAGAGGGCGTGAAACACTCAAGCACCAAGGTTTCTAATAATGTTTGGAAATACTAGCGATTCCACCCTAGCATCACCCTCATTTCAGATTTGGTGGCTTTTCCAAGCCCTAAACTAAGGTGGTACACTCCTCACACTAGAGAGAGTTTGGTTCAAGTGTTACAACTTTCAATATCAATAAATAACTAAAGAATTAAAGACCTAAAACGAGTCTATTTATAGACTTATTACAAACATAAGTGAAATGTCCCAAAAACCCTTAATGAAAGGAAGACAAAAGGTGCATATGGAGTGTAGTGTATGGTCGGTTCTTGGTGTGTGATATGGTGTTCCTTTGCACTTTACCTGCACACTTCAAGTTTCGGGTTCGACGCGCAATCTCATAAGTTCATCTCCGTGATTATTCTTGTATCAACCTCTCCATCTTGAGAGAAATTTGCCCACAAATTCATGGCTTTACCTTGTTCAATTAGCCACTTAAAGGAAACCACTCAAAATAGTCCGCAAAACATGGAGAACCCACAAGCTCAATAACAAGTATCAGCCGACATCTTCATTTTGAATCTTGGCTTCCTCTCCATCTTGAGCTTTACCTTCAATCTCATTCGATTCAAGTCTCCTACCATCATACAAGCATTGCCGTAGACCCCATATCCTTCATGTTCTTTTCTACCATTCTCCTCTACATGGATATATCGGTTTTGGTAAAGTGGATCTTGGGTCAAGAGGGTTGGTATAGTAAAGTGGAGCTTTGGTTGTGGAGCTTGGACGGAAGGAATTTGAATTGGTGAAAGTTGACGCCTTTGGTTAAGTGGATCTTGGATGGGAGGGTTCAATTTTAGTGTAGGCATTTGGCGTCCAAGTCCTTGTTGGACTTGATCGAATTGTTGGGAAATGGGCCTAGTTATGTCTTAGTTTTGAGGGATATTTGGAGCTTGGCTTGCAGCATTAGGCGATGGTCTTGGAGGATTGGTCATTGGAAGTAAGTGTCGGGAGTAAAAGCACGAGAGTTCCTTCGACTCTCCGTTCGATCCAACCTCTCACTCATAGTTACCACATACAAGCCAATTTTTTCAAGACCCGTATTCGCCCTAGCAAGGTCTCGAAACATAGCATCAAGGATGGCAAAAATGGTACTTGTAGCATTAGTGGATGAGGTCTCGGGTTCCATTGCTCCAAAACAATCCATAATGTCATAAAAATAGCCAACAAAGGACATAAAAATAGTCCCAAAATGTCACACATAACAACACCAACAAAGGTTTAAGTCTTGAACTGCAAACAACAATACCACACAAAATAAACTCATATTGTTGTTATAGTTGAAGTATGATGTTTTTCAAACTTGAGCTGTTCAATCTCTCTCCTTGATGATGAATTTTTGGTTGTAGTGTAGGTGGACAAGGCTTTGGACTCTCTTTTCAAGAGTCAAAGGCTTCCATCAACTTTTCACCAACTTACACTAATTTGGCAAAACACCTTTTTGTAGTAGCCTTGTCTTTTTCCTCCTTTGGCTCTTCTTGAAAAGTGTTTGTTACCCTTTTAGTAACTAAGCTTTTTGGATGCCCTTTGTTTCTTTACCACTTTGGTGTTGTCTTGAAAGTATTCCCAAGACAAACACAAAGCCTTGTCTCTCTCTTCTCTTTTCAAAATCAAATAACTCCTTTTGTTGAAAACCACTTCAAGAACAATATGAATAACAACAAGAACAATATGAACAATAACAACCTCTTAGCCGTCCACCCTTTGGCAATACTTTGACAAGAGCTCAAATCTTGGACTTTAGACTCAAGGGTTGTTAGTGAACAACAAACTAACACAAGAAACTACTAAGACACAAAAACACACCCAAATCTAGAAACAAATATCGGCCTAAAACAACAACAAGACACAATTTCGGCCAAGACAACAAGAATGGACAGATTTGCTTCTTTTTGGAATTTTCAAATTTTCAATACTTACTTTTTTTTTTATTTTTTGACTTAGAGAGCCCAAGATTGGTAGTGTAGGAACACAACCAGCCTTAGCTCTAATACCAAATGATAACAGAATCAATCGACAACACGGAAACAAGACATAAAACATAAGACAAACCGAGGATCAAAAGAGGAAAAAGTCTCGGCCAACAATAATACCACAAGAATGAGACGATACAAGGTGTATTTTACACCAAAAACAGCCAACAACAATATGAACACGATATGATAAGACAACAAAAACAAGATAACAACAATACACAACTTTACTAGAACAAGAACACAAACACGATTGCAAGAAGTGTAAGGATAGGAAGTGAGACATCAACTCTCACAAGAACTAAGAACCCAAGTGTATGTCACACACTAAGACCCTTAATACTTGTAATAGGTAACACCAACACTCTTACATTGACACAAGAGGGCGTGAAACACTCAAGCACCAAGGTTTCTAGCAATGTTTGGAAATACTAGTGATTCTACCTTAGCATCACCCTCATTTCAGATTTGGTGGCTTTTCCAAGCCCTAAACTAAGGTGGTACACTCGTCACACTAGAGAGAGTTTGGTTCAAGTGTTACAACTTTCAATATCAATAAATAACTAAAGAACTAAAGACCTAAAACTAGTCTATTTATAGACTTATTACAAACATAAGTGAAATATCCCAAAACCCCTTAATGAAAGGAAGACAAAAAGTGATTATGGAGTTTAGTGTATGGCCGGTTCTTGGTGTGTGAGATGGTGTTCCTTTGCACTCAATCTACACACTTCAAGTCTCGAGTTTGACGCGCACTCTCATAAGTTCATCTCCGTGATTATTCTTGTATCACCCAATCATCTCATTCTCAAACCGTCTAACATACTCCCACTATGTATTAGCATACACTTCAAAGTGAGCTATAGCATAGCAAATTTTATTTTCTTCGATGAGATCATTAAGTTGGAAGATCTTGTCACAAGACCACTCCCATGGAAGGTAGGCATCAGGATCACTCTCACCCTTGAAAACGGGAAGGCTCACTTTGATGGAATTGAGACCTACATCTCGGTTTGGATGGCCATATCTCACTTCTCGGTCTAACTCCCTATGTCTAACCCTCATTCTTTCTTCCCTCAAGTAAAAGTCATCATACGGCCCATAACCACCATGTTGTTCTCCCCTGCCATAGCCCTCAACATGGTTGGGTCTATTTGGGTTAAGTGGAGCTTGTAGTGGCGGGATTGGATTT
>NC_061112.1:142039345-142052139 GCF_002878395.1 Capsicum annuum
TTGGGTTAAGTGGAGCTTGTAGTGGCGGGATTGGATTTGGATAGTGAGGTCTTTGGTTTTGGATGAGGGAGTTCAGGTTTGGTGGTGGTATTTGGGTTCCAAGCCCTTCTTGTTGGACTTGGTGGAGTGGAGGATGGTTTGGTCTATCTTGTTCTTGGCTTCGGGAGTAGAGATTGGTTGGATTTGTGGCAATTGGTGGAT
Source organism: Capsicum annuum (assembly GCF_002878395.1). NCBI lineage: Eukaryota > Viridiplantae > Streptophyta > Magnoliopsida > Solanales > Solanaceae > Capsicum > Capsicum annuum. The sequence continues at coordinate 142,039,547 of NC_061112.1, forward strand.
ATAGCATTTGGTACATGGTCCCGGGAGTATTAGTTGGAGAATTGTTTTTATGTGTGGAAGGTCAACTCCTTTGGCTTTCCACACGTTCTAATCTCCTACTTATTGATGCCACATCCGTATCTAATTTCTCAAGACCTACATTCAACCTAGCCACATCTCGAGACATAGTTTCAAGGTGAGCCAAAATGAGATTGATGGCATTATTATCCATTGTTTGAGCATTTGAAGCCTCGGGTTCCATTGTGGTTATACCAAAAATAACCCTTTAAGTTACGGTCCAACAGGACACCCAATCAGTTCACAACGCCACACACAACAATACAATACAAATCCTACAAAACAAAAAATACGTGAGTTCAAAACAACCTCCCAAAATGAGATCCCACCTTCAGGTTTCTTCAAACTCAAGCTTAACAATGGTGGATGACTCAAATAACCTCCAATTTAGCTCAAATTCTAACCCTATACTTCTATAGTGTTAGAGAACACAAATCTAACACAAAAAACACAAGAAAAATACAAAATCAAAAACTCAAAATTTGACCTAGGGTCAAAAACGGGTTTAGTTTTGTTGGGGGGGGGGGATTTTTGATTTTGACACTTCTTTTTTGTTGGAATTTTCAATTTCTAGACTCTAATAGTGTTAGGGAATAAGGATGCAACACTAGAAACACACAAAACACACAAAAATCAAGTTTTTTTTGAAAGACCCTCCAAACGTGAACAGTAACTTTTTTTCTTTTTCTTCCTTTTCGCTTTTTTTTTATTTTCAAGATAACAATCCGAAGATTGATTTTGTTGAACAAAATCAAACCTTGCTCTGATAACAAATGATACAAGATAGCCCAAGAACACAAGAAAACAAACACCAAAATAGTCCACTAGTTCAAGGAACTACGGACCTCTTTTGGTGACCCCTTTAGGATTCAAGAACACTATGTAATGAGGTGTTTAACACCTAATTTCCGGCAGCAAACCAAACTGTATTATGACAATAGAAATGAAGAACAACAATGTTAAAACCACAATAACCAAACGGCTTGAACAACAACACAAACTACAAGATTAGGATAAGAAACAAAGATAGATAGTTAGACAAGTGTTGATGTAGTCTTAACAACCTAAGAACATATTCACTCTTGGACCTTTAACACTTCATAAAACAAACACCTAACTCTTACAATGACACAAGAAGGTCATCGACATCTCAAGCACCAAAGTCTTAAGCTTTGCAACACACAAGAGAATTCACCCTTATGCTATGCCCTAATTTCAGTTTTGAGAACTCTCACACAAGAGTAGTGTCTTCAATATCAAGCATAAACTAAGAAAATAAACCCTACAAGGTTTTATTTATACAACATTACAAATAATAGAGAAATGACAAAAGAGCCCTTTAGTGACTAGTCTTCAAAAATACTCAAAAGTGTCATGATCATGATCATACTTGTATCATCAGCAAAGTTTGTCCATTTATATGTGCGTGTCTAATATCATGAAATTATAATCAGTACAAATTGTTTATAAGCTCAGCCCATTTCAGTCCATCAAAGTTTGGTCTGACATCTAATTCAAATTGATTAACTAAAAATATTATCAAAATATTTTTAATAGGAGTATTATGGTATAATAGTCATGCCATTAATTATTTTTCATAGTTGATGTGTCAAATCAGAATGTGACAAGTAAAACTGAATGGAGAGAGCATGTTATATTTAGTCATAAAAAGAAAAAATATGAATTTTATAATGTAAAATATTACAAAGCAGATAAAATAATTAAAACTTTGTACCAGTTGAACGGATTGAGTTATGACCCAGATTTGAGTCCAACATATTTCGGCGTAAGCAATTTTTTGTTGAGTCAGTAACCCGCTCATTTATTAGCTCAACATTTCTTGATCCTCCCATTTTCGACTTCAAACTGTGTTGAGTTTATAGAAGTGTGAATGGAAAATAGAGAAAAAATGGTGGAGAAGAGGAGACACCAATTTGGAAAGTGTACTCCCAAAATTAGAAAGTTCACTAATTTTTCCACATTGGTGGGAGAAGGGAACTTTGGAGTGTTTATAATGATGAATACTTACTCCACATGGTAAGTGAGACAAGAAATAAGTGAGGAAAGTGTACTCCCAAAATTGGAAAGTTCACTAATTCGGCTTTGGATTTGACATTCGATCGATGAGATCTATCTTTTGGACAAATTTTATTTGATGATCTAAATGACAATCAATAGTAATTCTCCATTTATGCATGCATGCAGTAGTAGATGCAATGCTTCAGAAATTTCGAACTGATGCTTCTGTAAAAGTTGCATTGCTTCAGAACTGATGCTTCTGCAATTTTGAACAGATGCTTCTGTGTGATCACTCAAAATGTTCTGTGAGTTCGAAGATATTCCAACCGTTTGAGGTACCACTACTGTTAGTCTGGTTATCCATTTTATCCTGGAAAAACAAATTCCACAACCTCGAGTACAGTGAGGGGGATTATTTCCTTAAGGAAAATCCGTGAATTCGAACGACTTGGCTATTTTATGTTTCATCTTTATTTTTCTGAATAAATGCACTTCTTGGAAAGGTCATTTTGATCTTGTGTTGAGAGTATTTGATACTTCATTGTGTTCTTGTTTATACTTGAACTCGAGTTGAAGTTGTTGTTTGTAATATACAGATTCTGCATATTCGACTATATTGTGGAAGATAACAACCTGTTCATTTGCCACCTATGAATAGATTGGATTTTGGTTCACCTGTTGAAGCGCGGATATCTCGCTCTCTTTAAGGAGATTCTAACTCACTGCGACAATTGTTTCTCTGGTCCAGCAGTAACACTCTTTGACTTGTCCCCTCCAAGATACAACAGATTATACTTAATATAACTCAATACTCTGGACAAGAATTGAGTTCAAAGTTCCACAATGATAACACCTTCCTTCAACTATTAAACTCTCTTTTATAATAACTAAAATTTGTAATACACCCATATCTACTTCTTGCATTCCTTATGCCATGCATAACCTCTTTTTATATAGAAGATGAATGCATTAAGAATGAATAAGAGAGCAAGGTTCGTGTGGAAACAACAAACATTTGCATTAAAAATCCGTGTGACAACATTAAATAAGAAAATATTAAAAAATGTCAACAGCAACTTCAATGTGGCAACATTAAATAAGAAAATATTAAAAAATATCAATAGCAACTTCATAAACCCATATAACAACACGTAAATGTTGCATATATATGATTAAGAGATTGACCTTAATAACCACAACGGGGAAGGCGTAGAAAATGTAATATAAGTAGAAGAGTTAATATACGGGCTTAGGCTACGATCACAAATTTGTACATGGGGTGGGTTGGTGGAAGATGGGTAGTAAACATATAGTATATGACTTCAAATGCACCCGATACCTTTACGTTGGCCATTTACTTAATTTTAGATTATTGATTCATACGTTATATATATGTTGTTTTTCTCGGATTTAGTAAAATTTGTATTTTTCAATAAAAATTTCAAACACGTGTTCAAATAATTATATGAACAATCAAATGGAATTTATATTCTGTATTTATAACTTTGAACTTTTAACAATAGTTCAATACAACTTGTGAACATCAACAAAATGAAGTTCAAACTATTTTCTGGAAAATAACAAAATCAAACGTTAAAAACTTCAACACAAGTTCAACCAAATTATGAACTATCAAAATGAAGTTTCAAGAACTTCAAACATAAGTTCCAACAGTAAAACAACTATTAATATGAATTTCAAACTATTTTCTGGAAAAATAGTAAAATCAACTTTAAGAAAAAGAGATGAAACAGAAAGATTCAAATCCATCGAATTCACGGTGTGTTCTTAAGGAAATTATTCCCCTCAAGTACCCGAAGTTATGGAATATATCCTCCCAAGATAAAATGAATCACTTCGACAGAATAGCGGTGTCTCAAATTCTGTCCAACGACGAACGCACTCAACAACAACAAATCACACTAGAGTTTTTTTTTTTTCCAAGAAAGAGGAGTATTTTTCTTCAAAATTTCATGTCCATATCTGATGAAAAATTCAAGTATTTATAGTCATCAAGGTGTTGCTTCGTGAAGAGAAACAATGGTTCAGAAAGATGCATCCCTTTGTAAAGGTGCAACTCTTCGAAAAAGGTACAACTCTTCGGAGAAGTCACAACTCTTTGGAAAGGACATAACTATCCAATCCGAATAAATACCTAATCAAATTGCATCCTTTCTCTTATATCTTGCCGGAAAAAAATACCTATTCATTTTCCATCACACCGTTTAAAAACCCTAACAATATATGCTGCTGCAATTTTTTGAAGGATGAAATTAATTTGTTCACACACGAGACAGATATGAAAAAATATTAATGAACACAACTTCTTCGTTTTCTCATTAATTTGCATAACTTCTAATGTCTACTCTAATAATACATCCATAATTAACCTTTATTCGATCACAATTTACCTGACAAAACATTGTTTTTCTTCTTAAACCTCTTTTTCTATATAGAAATGTAATTGAAAGCATTACTGCAGTTTTTCAGAAAATTCCCATTCTTAAAAAGCTCGGTGCACTAAAGCTCTCACTATGCGCAGGGTCATGGGAAGGGTCCACCACAAGATTGTATTTTACGCAACTTTATCTTACATTTCTACCAGAGGTTGTTTCCAAGACTTGAACCCGTGACCTTCTTAAAAACATTCTTAAAAGCATGTTGAATTCACATGGAGGTTAATTAAGCAAATTAAGTAGGCGTTTGGCCATAAAAACTAAAAAAATTTAAAACTGGAGTTGGAGTTGGAGTTGTGTTTGACCATGTATTTTTGAAAGATGTATTTTTACTTTTGAAAAGTCTTTTTAAAATTTAATTTTATACCCCAAACTTTTTAAAACTATCAAAATTGTCCAATTAATTTATCTACTGATTATACTCATGAATGAATAGAATTTCACATCAATGATGAAAGGGGTCCTGAGCTTAAAAATGAAAATATATCTACAAATAATTATAATATACCGGTCTTTTAGCTTAAAAATGGTTATTTGTTGTTCAAAAATTTCTTTATCGAGAAGAAATGTCTTTCAAAAATGTGTCCGGACTTGATTTGTTGTTCATAAAAAATGTCTTTCTTTCCGAATTTGCTCCAAAACTCATCTAAATCATTTAAGGGTTTTTTTTGCAATACTAAAAAAATTAGGATTATATGTAATTAAAAAAAAACTTGGAATTTTAGTTGAAAAAAGGTGAAAACAACAAAAAGTTATTTTCACTTATTTTTTTAAAAAAATTGAAATGTTTTTAGAATATCTATGGCCAAACACCATGATTCCATAAAGTGAAAAAAAGTTTTGAAAAAAAAAAAGTAAAAAATATCTATGGTCAAACGGCCTCTAAATAAAGGTCAATCTTAAGGAAAGAGGAAAGTCCGTCTTCGTACAACCAACAGAACTTGCATGAGGACTCAAAAATTGACAAAATCCGAATGAAGTTTAGGCTAAATGAATTAAAATTAGAGAGAATCTAATAGCAACAGCAAATATAAATTGTACAACCAATAGAACTTGCATGAATACTCAAAAAATTGACAAAATTAAATCCGACTGAACTTTACACAGAACAAATTAGAATTAGCGAGACTCTAATACCCACATCAAACATGAAAGAAAAACTCGTGCACAGTGACGGAGTCAGGATATTCACTAAGGGGTTCATAAGTGAACATACGAATTAACCAAAGGGAGTTCAACATCTAATATATATACATAAAATATAATTTTAATCATATATATAGCATAATTTTTTGCCAAAGGGATTCGGATGAACCCCTTGACAAAGGGTAGATCCGCCATTGCTGGTGCATTGCTTGATGTTGGTCCCACCCATTAGTTAAAATTTTCAATTAGCTTTTGTGTTTGTTTTGTCCAGTTTTGATCTTTCGGGACTTTTATTGGTAAAGGCATAAGGATACATCAATTTTATTATGGTACTTTTCGTATCATTTACACATAAATATATAACAAACTTTGGCGTAATATTAAATGATCACAAAATGTTGAATAACAAATATAAACCAAATGAGGAACATAAGAGTGTGTTTTCTATTGTGCGACATTACTTGCGAGTCATCAGCACAGTTTGTGTGTTTATATGTGCGTGTCTAGATATATATCATGAAATTATAAATGATACAAATTGTTTATAGGAAAAATTACACAAATATACAACTCATGTTTCCAATATTACAAAAAATCTCAACTCCCTAAATCTATATCTATAATCTATAATAAATTAAAAGTGTGAAAAACCCTTAAAAAAGTGAATTGAATTTTTTGCCCTTCATTAAATATTTTCTTAATAGACAAAAAAGCGTCTTTTCACCCTCTTCTACCAATTATTATATTATTATTATTATAATATTTTGAGGATTCCTAAATATATAGGGAGAGGAAATATATGGGAAGAAATTAGATGTCTATTTTTGGTATATTAGGAAAACAATTTATATTAATTTACGTTAGGTTTTAAAGGTAATTTGTTTTGACTTGGAGATTAATTATGCTTATTTAAGGTTAAATAATTTATGGTCCATAGTTCCTTTTTTCCTACACGTGACATTAATAAGTAACATCTATTAAAGGGATGCAAGGCATACAATATTTGTTTTTTTGAAGGAACTACATTGTGGTGTTTTTTGTTTCTCTTTCCTTTTCAGGTTGTGAATATGTTCTTTGGCGTTTGTGTTTTGTTTTTGCAATTTGGAAGAGCTATAAGCAGCCAGATAAAGGTAGTTAGCTAACAAACAATTGTGTGTATTCAACCTATCTCTTATACTTATTGTAATAGATGTTGGTAGGTTTTCTTCTATTTATCTGATTTAATTTGTTAATGTTTTTTGTTTATTTAATTGAAATTGTTATTTAACAGACTGTTGGCTTGATTCATGACATGTATTTTCGCATGCAAGAAACAAATTTGATTCGTTTTCAAGACAACAACACAAGGGCAAAATGTTTTTTGTTGTTGTCTTAATTTGAGTTTTGAAGTTTTAAAAAGTTTTTTCTGCAATGGAGATCACCATTTGGGACACCAAAGCTCTAAGAAGTGCTATGTCGTTTTCAATCATTGCTCGACTTAGGAAATATACATGTAATCTATATGTGTACCCTTTCATAGAGTACTCACCTTCAAGTATCGATCCATCACACAAACAATTCTCTCGAGGTTATTGCGATAATATATGTTTAAAAATTTCTTTACTATTGAAGTTATGTAGAGAAAGTAGTGAGCAATATGCATGCAAATCTTACATCGATCTCATGGGGATATAAAGGTTGATTGAAAGATTTCGACTCAGGTAAAATTGAGTTTACGTTGTTGTATCTTAAAATTGTTATAATGAGAATATTATATATCTATAATCTATAATATATTAAAAGTGTGAAGGCATTTAGAAAAGTGGTTTGAACTTTTTATCCTTCATTAAAAGACTTTCCTTTAGACAACATCGTTTTTTTACTATTTTTCTAATATTTAAGAGTCGAAAATTAATTAATATTATTAGAAGGCATCAGAATTAATGACAACCAAATACTATTCCATTGATTTTAGAATTCTAAATTAACTAAATTTAATTTTAAGAAATTTAAAAAATCCAGAAATAAATATAATAAAGTCGTTATGTTTGGCTAAAGGTTAATATTCATTACAATTGGTATAGGTTTGAACAACACAGAGGAAAAAAAAAAGATGAAACGTGATTTGGACGTAAAAAGGGATAAAACGTTTAAAAATTGGTGTAGGTTAAAATAACAAGGAAAAAAAATTAATATGATAATAAAAATAAGAAATTTATTAGTATTAAACTTCTAATTTTGAGAATATGTATCTTTCCTTATTTTAGTTATGTTAAAAATGTAGAATTTTCATACAAATTTAAATTTTGATCGTCAAATGTTTCCTTATTTAAATCCTAATGTCTTTAGATCTATCCTCACGTACAACTTCTTTCAGGAAAATACAATCTTTTTAGGTTAGATAAATTGTTACCTTTCTTAAATTGTTATTAGTATGTTTTTCTTCCAATTTGTTTTGGTTTAAATTATTTTTTCTTAATTTTCTTTTTAGTTTAAAACTAATATACTAAACATGTAACCTATATTAGTTTGCATAGTTTTTAATTATTTTTGTATTAAATTTTGTATTGAATATTTTCTTTCTTTAATCTAATCAGATTTATGTCCTTTATGCTTGATCAGGTTTTAATTTTGTGGGTACTATAAACTGGACGAATTGTTATCGTTCTTCAAAAACATTGCAGATAAAAGTAAGTCTATAGTTTATTTTTGATCAAACGGGTTATTAGTGAAGAATCTATTGAGTCAAATATTGATTAATGAATATTGTTCATATATGATTTTGAGGTATCTTGAATATACGAAAAATTCATATATGGTCTCTGGGTATCTTTATAGCTTGTTAAAAAATATTGAAATCCACTACTAATTTGAATTCAATTGTTCCAGATAAATATTGTGATCCTTCTTTTTCTTTTTTCTATTTTAATTTGTCCACATTGTGTATCTTTTACTCCACACTCCATCGTTCTAATTTTTCTTTTATTAATTATTTAAAAATATTTTGAATAATTTTAAGTATAACAATTTTGTATATACAAAGGTTTTGAAAATTTAACATGAGTCTCTTTTGATAATTGTCACTCAGTATATTTATGCCACTGTGTCTTATTAGTGACTTTGAATATCATTGGTGATTGTCATTACTTACTCGAAATTTTTGTTGGTTATATTCATAAAGTTAGTTTTGTGAGTAGGGTCTATTGGAAATGATTTCTCTGTCTTTTCAAAGTAGAGGTAAGGTCTGTGTATATACTATTTTTTTCAAGCCCCACTTATGAAATTATATAGGATTTGTTGACATTCATGAGACATTGATCTGTTTTTGGTGTTCACTTGTGTTGTCTGATTATCCTTTAATTATATGTCAAAAATAGCAACAACAAAAAAAGGAAATAACAAAAAATTATCCATTGGTTATGATGTGTACATGCAGAACATCTATGGATACGCTCTCCGAAATGCATATCATCTTGATTGGCGAGATACAATTAACCAAAAGCTTGAAGGCGGACGAAAGGAAATACCTCTTGAGTTCTGATAAATTTTCTTCTCTACTTTCTTGGTGAGCATGTAAGCCTGAAACTAATTTACTTTTTTTTCTCAATTAAATTTATAAGGTTTTGGATTTTTCATTAACGGATAACTGGTTTTCCTCCTTTAATTTTTTTTTTTTTTGGTTGGATTATGTATATGCATGTGATTGTTCATTCAAATCTTCTATTTAAAGAGTACCTAAAACAATCCAATTAAAAAAAAAACTTAAGAAAAAGAGTCATCCAATGCACTAAAGCTTTCTCGATTTACGTGCTTGGGAAGAATCGGACCAGGTCTATGATACAACCTTACCTTGACTAAAAATCCATCTAATAATTTTTGAAAAATAATTTTCTATTCCAGATTCATCGTTATGAATGTCTCTTCAAAATAGAAAACAATGATCAATTAGCTAATATATAATTCTCAGTTATGCTATATATGCAGCAAATTAGAGGCAAGAACAAGTACCCAAGTGCATCAACAGGCAGTATATTGACATCATTTTATAATACATGACTCTAGATACACGTGCAACACACGTATCGATAGACTAATATATTACAAAAATTCCAACCTTCGATCGACCATAGGACCTATTCTACCCTTACCGAATTCATTCTATTGAAGCGTAACGTAAAAAGCTCCTTCTCATCTTGCATTTCTTTGGTTTGGAAGTTCCAGAATCTTGTCTGTGGATTTCTATAACAAAGGAAAGCTTGTCGGCTATGTTATGTATATTAATAGGGAGAGAAAGTAAAGTAATTAAATAAGTGGGAGAGAGTGTAATTACTTCCAAAAAGATTGATATTTATGTTAGTTATACTTGTTTATGAGCTCAACCCATTTCAGCCCATCAAAGTTTGGTCTGATATCTAATCCAAATTGATTAACGAGAGATGTTATCAAAATATTTTTAATTTTTTTTAATTTAATTTGATACTCCCTCCGTTCGCTTTTACTTATCACTAATTTTCTAATTGAATTTCTACTTTTACTTGTCATTTTTGACATATCAAGAAAAGACGATTTTTTTTCCTATTTTGCCTTTAGCATTATTTGTTTTTTCTATAAATTAATTTCAAAATACACTGTAAATATCATTTAATAGGAGTACTATAGTAAAATAGTTATGTTATTAATTATTTTTTTTAGTTGATGTGTCAAATCAAAATGTGATAAGTAAAACTGAACGGGGGGTGTATGTTATAGTTAGTCATAAAAAGAAAAATATGAATTTTATAATGTACTAAAATATTACTATAAAAGAGCAAATAAAATAATTAAAATTTTGTACTAGTTGAACGGATTGAGTTATGACCCACATTTGAGCCCAACTTATTGTACCGTAAATAATTTTTTTGTTGAGTCAATAACCCACTCATTTATTAGCTCAACATTTCTTGACCCTCCCACTTTTGATTTCAACCTCTTCATTTGCCACCTATGAATAGATTGGATTTTGGTTCACCAGTGGATTTAATCGCAATTGCACGCAATTGCAAGTTTTTTTTTAATCGAATTATTGAATCATATATTCATCTCTCTCAGAAAATAATAAAATCTTTCTCAATTAGTTCTCCACTTTCCGAGAATTGATTACTATTCTCATCATATTATATAAAATATAGTAATATTAATAATAGTAATATAATGTCGTATGTATAAAGTGGGACGAGCGAAATAATTGTCGTGGTCAAAATGACCTTTGCTTCTCATTTTCACGAAACGAATTGGTGTTTTCAAATTCTTGATCATCTATATATGGGAAGGCTCTTTAAATTATTAAAATGAAATTGTTCCTCTCACTCAAAACAATAGTTAATGAAGTGTTAAATAAATCAGTTTACTAGACTAATGCAACCATTAAACAAAGTAGTGCTAGCTAGAACAAGATTCATTGTATATTCTACAAAAGACAAAATGAAACAAAACCACAACATTAATTCATTGATGGTAACATAGAATACAGATTACAACCTTTTTTATTTAATGGCTATATGTGCCAGTAAAGTCTTATTTCCCATACATAAGACCCATATAACAAGAAGTAAAATAATGCTGTATACATAATTATAATGAGACGTTTAGCAATTGGGAAGGGTTACTCCACATTGACCAACAACTTTCCTAGCATTAGGAGAGTTGACATACTGCTTCATGTTAGGATCCTTCATGTATCCACAAAGACAAGACTGCTGGCCTTTCAGCCTAGCACAACAATCCTGTGATGGTGCACTACCACTCCGGAGTGCACCCAGGCATGGGCTCAGCTGCGAGGCGCTGCATGTCGCTGCCTCACTGGCCCCCATTTGATTACAAACAAGGACCATCACCAACATCACAGCCAGAAAAGAACAACCCTTGGTCATTTTCTACAATTGATTTTTTTATATGTTTTTTTGAGAGTATAGTGGAAGTGAAGTGATGGAAGTAGTGAAAGTAGATGCCTCCATTTATAATGGGGCGATTCGATTGAAGAAAATGCTGATGGAATAATTTGTAGCAAAGTTGGAGATGATTTGTGATCTGGCACTATAACAGCTAGCAAGTGATGCTGGAAATTTTGTACATGGGCTGGGGTGGGTTATTGGTGGCAGATATGTAGTTAAACATGTGACTACAAATCAAACCGATAACCTTATTTTTACCATTAGAATATTGATTCATATGATATAAGTTTTTGATGAGTGGAGTTATGGAGATTTGTCCGCCCGATACAGTTTTGAAAGTGAGAATTGATACACAATTAGTCATTTTATATAAGAAAATAGGGAGATTAATAATGATGTTACACACTCGATATTAAAACATAGTTAATGAAGTGGAAGTTTGCATGCACTGTATTGTGTAATTAGAATATGTCATCAATATTTAATTAAGATATGTTTCATCATAAATTTTGAAAGTAGTTTTTGATTTATTTTTTTTTTTCAAATGTCAGTTTGACCATATAGGGTGTGTTTGGTATGAAGGAAAACATTTTTTAGAAAATATTTTTTAGTTTTCTTATGTTTGGTTAGCTTATATGTTTTGGAAAATGTTTTTCAAACCAACTTATTTTCCTTAAATCTAAGGAAAATGACTTCCCTTCAAAAAGTAAGAAAAACATTTTCCAAAACTCTCTTTCAACCTCACTTTAAAGTTGAAATGTTCATACAATTCTCAAAATCATCTACCCCGCCCCCAATACCATATCACCCCGACACCAGCCCTACCCTCACCCTACCTCTACCCCCTACCCCTACCCCCACCCCCACCCCCCAAAATTCAATTGTTTTAAAAAGTATTTCAAAATTTTTTCTTAGTTTATTCCCTACCAGCCCCCTTCCAAAAATAATATCTACATTTTATTAAAAAATTTAAACTTTTCTCTTACCCCACACCCCTACCCTCCCT
>NC_061112.1:142052239-142054837 GCF_002878395.1 Capsicum annuum
CCCCCCCCCCCCCCCCCCTCCCGCCAATTTTTTTAATTTTTTTTTAACAAAAAAATTCAAAACTTTTTCTTACCCCACCCCTACTGCCTATTCTGACACCCCACCCACCCGCCTACCAACTCCTTTCCCCAAAAAGGATTTAATTTTTTAAAATTTATTTTTTAAAAAAGGATTGTAAAATGTATTTTTACGCTTTAACTAAATACTAAAATGTATTTTTTGAAAAATATTTTTTCATTCACCAACAAAATACTAGAAAATATTTTTCAAAAAATATTTTCCATCCACCAATCAAACATAAGAAAACAAGTAAGAAATCAACTTGTTTTCAGGAAAACATTTTCTCTATCTAGTTTTTAGGAGATCAATTTTCAAATCTCAAACTTTGCTTCAAAACTATTTTTGGACCAAAATATAACTATTGATTTCTTTTTTTAATTTTCAAACTTGTCCCAAACTTTAATATCTGATTAAAAAGCTTTACGTCTAATTGGTTTGCTTGCATTTGTACGAATTTACTTCATATTTATTTGATTTGATTTGTATAAATTTGCTTCAAATTTGTAAATCCTTCCCAATATATAAGGTCTCTCATCTCCCAGTATTGTTATTATTTATTTTTTCCACCAATGACCATTTGTAACTAATTGTAACTCATTGAATTTTACTAGCTAGTAATGTGTTATTAGTCTTTTTCATTAAATTATCATATTATAATTTTAGGATATTATACTATCTAGTTCATTATAAAAATGATAATTTATGTCAAACTTATGTGCATATAAAATATGATTTGTGATAATGACAATGAACATCATCAATGAAAGTTCTGCATGATTTTGGATTTGCAAATCTGTTTGCTTGGTACGATATTTTTGATAGTTTGTAAAATAAAGTCAAAGGAAAAGACTAGTAAATAAATAATCATCAAGTGGTGGATTCAAAATTATCGAAACTAATTGAAACTCATCGATTTGCGAAAAAGGAAATATGCCACTCCCATGGAAAAAGGAACTAAATTATTTAAAATGTTAAAATTTGACAAATAAATTTTAAATTGTACAAATAAAATGAATAATTGAAAGGAAAAAAGACATGGTATAACTCATTCTTAAGAAATAGCTCAAGTTTGGGCCTATGAACATAAAATATCCTAGTGGGTATATATTAATATCACAAAATAGTCATTTTCTGCTCTTTCTCAATTTGGATCATTTTGGCTCATGTAATTCAAATACAGTTTATATACCATATTGATACAGTTCATGTACAATATTGATACAATTTTCAACTTGGGTCATTCGGCCCTTTTCTAAAAATATTTTCAGCTTTTTTTGGTACAAATTTTTTAACTGAAAATATTCTTCTTCTTTTTACTTGTTTAAATATAATTTATAAAAATAGTATAATTGTTATATAGAATATGTACCTATATAAGATATATGTATAGAGATTGTATAGTTCTATCAAATATGTATATGTATAAAATATATATAAAAATATATATAGAAAATGTATAAAAATTATATAATTATTGTATAAAATATGTAAAAATGTATAATTATTGTATAAATTATGTATTGAAATTATATAATTTTCGTATAGAATATTTATATGTATCAGATTTGTATAGAAATTGTATAGAAGGTGTGTAGAAACTATATAGAACAAGCCAACAAATTAAAATAGTTAAAAAATAAAAATTAAATTTCATGATCATTTTCGTTAAATTTGTTTGATCTGAAGTGTCATCTTTCCTTAATCGAAAAGGTAGGGAAACCCAAATTCTAATATTCTATTGGACTACCAAATTCATTTGGTTAGTCCTTTTTTCATACTCCACGCCGTCTTTGACCTTTGTATATTAGCTTCCCGTGTATATTGGCACATAGGCCTATGCATGAATTTCATCTTATAATAAGCATATCTGTTTTGTTCGGACCTTGGCTGGGTTGAAGTCAATTTAATTTGAACTTGGCCCAAATAGAAGATGCAGGAAAATTCATTTGGACTCAAATTCGTGTTTCACATGCAAATGAAGTGAGGAAAAATTAGAGAAAAATAGTCTCAAGCAAACAGATAAGGATCAAACATACATTATGGATCAAATATGATAAACATAAGCATATATCGTAAAATGATCATGACACAATTTGTCATAGGCTCAGGCCCTATATTAAGGATCAAACATAGAAAGGATTAGCAAGGACTATGTTTGCAGAATTGAATTTTCAAGGAGAGGAGGAAGAGAAAACTTAGAAGAACTAGCTATTAGTGACATTAATATATAATCTATTAATCCAAATGGAGCAGAGTGGTTAAATCACAACAATTACTTAGTTTTAAATGTGCAACATGCCACAATTTCCCAAGTCCTATAATATTAGGCCAATCAAAGAGAACTAACACACATTATTCAAACAAACTTTATGACCAGATAATGTATTCGAGACTCCCGCTGGAGCTCGACTGTCCCTAGTCTCCAAACAATTCCCTTCAGCTCAAACGCGTCAAACAAAAGAGGTTCATCACTCAAAATCACCAAAAGATATTAATGCATTAGTGAACAGTAGTGGCGGAGCCAGACTTTTGGTTAAG
>NC_061112.1:142057837-142103904 GCF_002878395.1 Capsicum annuum
GTGTGCAACAACATGTATATAACCATAAATATCTATATTTAACCTATATACTCGAAAAAAAATTCTGACGAAAGGTGTTCATCTGACTACCATTCGTTGGTTGTGGCTCCGCCACTGGTGAACAGGCAAGTGGTATGAAGAGTACTTGCTAATCTGATCAGAACATTAAAATAAGGTAAAACCCAACTGTCCGATGATCATATGAAGGAACCTTCAAACTGTTGGGTTCGAAATTGAGAGTGCGTCATGCGGATACTTATAATTTGCAAACCAAGACGATGATAAATAAAAATATACTAAAAACATATATATTATTAATATATTTGGTCAAACGACCTACATTTTAAAAAACTAATATTGAAATATATAAAAATTATTTTGAGAAATTTTCCTCTAAACAAAACTCTTAATCGACTACATTGTGAATACTATTATATTATGGTACCATTACAAAAAATAAGGTTAATTATGGAGGTTTATTTGCGGAGGTTTCAAAAACCCCAACTACAAGATTATTTTGTAGCATTTATTTTAACCCCCACAATATAAATTTCTTGTGGTGGTTTTATTGTGGAGGTTTGTGATAATCTCCACTAATTGTATCATATTATAAGGTTTGCCACAATTTGTGGTGGTTAATTATCCCCACAATATAGGTCACTACCAAAAGCAAGTCGAAGATTAACAAATTTTCTCATTTTTTACTAAAATTGATGGGCTCAATAACGTCGTAAAATGGTTCATTCAATTTGAGAAAAAAGCTAGATCATTTTGGTTAAAATTGAGGGATGCCGGTCAATTTTATAAAACCGTTGGAGTTCCTCGATTTTTCAGAAATATATTAAAATTGTAGCAATTTGAAATCAAACTCATACCACTACATTAAACAATTCTACCACTAAATCACACATATTTTTTCATTAAATAGATTTGTGCCTTTTATCTATATTTTTCAACTACAATTTTGTACTTCAAAATCAAAGAGCATCAAACTAAAATAAAACTCTTTTTTTTTTGTGCATCTTTGTAAGAAATATTTATAACCGACAGATGTCTATTGATTTTCTTCAAGTCGATCGCTTTTCTTTAAAAAGATTATTGAAAAATCGATGAATTTCATTATTTTTTACAATTTGTTAATAATGTGTGTCGACTAAAAGCTTGAACTACAAAAAAAAAACTTTAGAAAATAAGTAAATTAGGATAAATAGAATTAAGATTGAATAAATACATTGCAAGTTTAATCAACATGAGAGGTGAAAATTCAGTTGGGATGATACTCAAATGGGATTTTGATGACAAAATGCAAATAATTTAGATATCTATCCACAATTTGAGAAGAAGAATATAATTCTACAATTACTTTTTAATAATTATGGTGTTTGAACCGATTTGTGTTCACCTCGATTAATTTCACAGGATATCTATCACCTCCGACTAGCAAAAAAGTTAAAAATGATCATTCCAAGGGGTTTTGAACTAGGGTATAACCATGTGAGACACTTCTTCAAGTTCCTTTTGAACCATTGAGCTAACCAACGCCTTTGTTAATGGGTTCCTCACTTGTTATTCTTATATATAATAAATTTTTAATTTAATTACGAGGTATACGAAAATATTTGAGGGTTCCGAGAACCCCCACTCCCAATGTTAGATCCACCCTGGCTATTAGGTAACTCTATCTAGTAAGCAACCATCTTAATTAATTCTATGAAATATCATAGGAAAAGAAATCAACTAATATTTTTTTTTATTGTGAATTAAACTTGAAACCTCATGATGTTGAACCCAACTTTATTGAACTGCTGCACAACATCTTTGCATGCAATTCTACAATGATTCACATACAATCAGTGTGTAATGAAGTTTATGAAACATATATTTTCTAATTTCCATAGAAAAGTATTTCTTCTTTTTTATTTTGGAAAACTCATTTCGTGTTTTTTTTTTTATTAAAATTAATCAATCAAACATAATAAAAATAAAATAAAATAAAAATACAAGTATTTCCTTCTGCACCAATGACACCCTAGAACAGGACAGTGAAATACTCTGCATGATAAAAGAAAAAGGAGAACTCTAAATCATTTACCGTAAAAGATAGTAGTAATTTTTTAAAATGGGAAAATGGTCAAATATACCCCTAAACTTTGTAAAAATATTCAGATATATTCTCTGTTAAAAGTTTAGCTCATTAATACTTTTGCCGTCCAAATTTTGGTTCATATATACCTCTGTTGTCAAGTTTTGGGTCATATATATTCTGTTGTCAAGTTTTGAGCCATATATACCCCTGACGCCGTTAATTGTTTTGCTGAAAACCTCTCTTTTTCCTTTTTCTTTGCTTAAGAAATTATTGTCACATCACTTTTTATTGCCACATCACATATAATTAAATCCACCTCTTCTTCTACATTAAATGTCTGTCAAATGCTTTCATCTACCTCACAATCTCTTTCGAGTTTCTCTAATTTGTCGAAACTTCTTTTTTGTATTTTCAGATTCTTGCATAATCGCTACTCTCATACATACGTACGTATAAAAGATATCCTCTTAATTGACAATTTCCTTTTACTGTCTCTTTACAATTCTACAACTCAATTTTTCACTTGGATTTTCCTTATTCTTCTTATTCTTGATGTTGGAATTGACGATGGTGCGAAAGATGGAGTCGATTGATATGATACTAAAATAATTTGCAGTTGCTAAGTACTTTAATTCTTGATTTTTATCACAATCATGCATTGAGTTTTTATGGAGTGTTCTGACTTTTTTCATTTTTTTACTTGATGATGCAAGAATCAAAAAATATAACAAAGGAATCTCGGCAAATTAGAAAAAATTCAAAGAGATTGTGAGGTAGATAAAAACATTTGGCGAATGATTAATGTGTAGAAGAATTGGTGAATTTAATTACATGTAATGTGACAATTAAAAAATGATGTGAAAAATGTAATTTCTTAAAAGAAAGGGTTGGAAAATTTTAGCAAAGCAATTAACAGCAACATAGGTACATATGACCCAAACTTGACAACAAGGATATATATGATCCAAAACTTGAACGACAAGAGTATTGGTGAGCTAAACTTTTAATAGATGATATATCTGAACATTTTCGCAAAATTTAGGGGCATATTTAACCCTTTTCTCTTTTTAAAATTAAATGCCAAAAAGGAAAATTTACATGGTCTCTTATGTCTAAAAATTGTGTTACCACCAAAGGATGTGGTTCAGTGGATGAGGTTGCTCCTCCCTTAATCAGAGTTCTCGGGTCTGAGTTCTAGATATGAAAAAATCCTTGGTAGGGAGCGTTACCCTCGAATGGTGCTCTACTTGGTGCAAATTTGAATTAGTCGAGTTTCAATGCGGGTACCGAAGAACGAATGAGAAATTTTAAAAAAATAAAAATTGTGAGGCGCGTAAGATTAGAGGGCCGATACAATCAAAACGAATAATCATAGTATATGTGATGAATTACCATGGCAGAAGACAACACATCACGTGCGGGCCGTGTAATCTCCCATGCAAACCAAATCTAATCTGCAATCCAACTGTATTTTATCCATAAAAACACTCTTCCTATTTTCTTCTTTTCCCTTTTCATTATTTTCTTAATTTAATTCTTAATCAATTAGTATAATTTTTATAAATCATTTTCTCTAACAATTCGTTTTACATAGAGTACTAAAAAATGTCACATAAATTGAAATGGATGGATGAGTACTATACAAGAACATAAACCACTAGAATTTTAGTCATTTTTCACTAAGTTAAAAAAAGAAAAGGACAATAACAGAAAATACTTATAGAATTGTCCATCAACTTAATTGGTTGGTTAAGTAGCAAGCGAGCGATGATGATGAGTTAAAATAAAAAGGTAAGCGAACAGTTTAGTCGAAATCACAATAATTCTCAACTGTTTTCGAATTCGTCGAACCTCCCAATGCCACTTCGTAACTACTGCTACATTCTACTCTAAATTTAACGAACGTAATTCATCGAAGCCAACTCAAAGAAAAATATCTCACCTTCCACACTCTACTTACTAAAATTGCACCGTAATTATTTCAATCTTCCATCTTATTTTTTCATAATTGCCAATCTCATTGCCATTTTTGTTTGATTTCTGCATATAAATCGGCTCTTTGTATTGTGATTTTGCTTCAAATCTGGTATTGATTTCCCGATTCATGTTCCTACAGTGCATGTAGATGATGAAATGAACCATGTTTCGCTAATAATAGTGTAGAGTATGGGCGATTGTGTATTATTGATTTATTTATTGCGCTTTATTTTATTGACTTTTCTGTTATATGTACTTTTTTGCTTCACAGGTAAGCATAAAAAGGCTTTCGAAAATGCAAGCTTTAACTTTCACAGTCAAAGGCAACGTAGGATTTGGCTTTCAGAATCGCCAGATTTTACAAGGCGTTTGTGATTTGCGTCGTAGGAATTTAGCTGGTGAAAGTCTCCGGATGACGGAGAGGAATAGTTGTTTTGGAGTCAATATGGATTCTGCTTCTATGGGAATCGAACTTGGAGCCAAAAGATTTTGACAGAAGAAGATTCCAACAAGATGGCATGAATGGTTCTATCTGGGCCTGATTAGTCCAGAACCGATGGGATACCCATTTGGTGGTCCTAATAGAACTCTGGACTTGTTTGAGATCGAAGTGGTGGTGGATGGCAGAGTTTAACACTTTGGTGCCTAATTTCTCTATTCTTATTTTCTCTTATTTTAAACCTTTAGGTAGTTTTCATTCTTTGTAGTTCATGAATCTTTCTATTGATAATATTACTACGTTCTAATACTTAAATACATCATTCACTTTAGTTCAGTTACTGGTGCAATTCTCTAGTTTCATTCAGTGGTGAGGTGGGTTAAGCTTAAGTTAATTTATTTTGTTCCCTGTTCAGATAATAAAGTGTACTCAGGTTTGTTGCTTAGTTTCTTTGATGGAAGCTGTCTTAAGTCTGGCAACTACTAGTTGTAGAACCTTATTCATTTGTGAACAAGGTAGATAGAAAAGAGCATCAGTTAGAAATAAGTTCAATATTTGTAATTCATGAATCTTCTGTTGATAATATTTAATCATTGTCTAACCTTTGCAGTTATCGTGTTACAGATTAAAGATTTGGTTTTAAATCCATTAATTTACTTGTCTCGCCATTCATGTCAGGTGGAGAACAATGTTTGGTATATCACTTATTCCATCTGTTTTACTTGCACTAGGAATGGCATTTTCTCCAGAAAGTCCTCGGCAGCTCTATCAGGTTTTTCCATAAGATCTTTCTTTTCCAGTTTGAAATCTCCAGTATGGGTATCCTGTCTACTGCTACAATCTATGTCAGAGACTTGGAAGTCCTTTGGTATGCTGGACAAGCATAAATAATCCTGGGATAAAAATTAGTACCGCCTTAGAACGGGGAATAGTTATTCCTGTCAGAGAGTGGAATAACAGTACTGGGATAGTGATTCAAAAACACAAATTGTCGCTAACATAAATCTGTGACTACAAAGACGAATTAGAAAAAACATGAAGGATGAAAATAGGGCTGTGCAGATTTCGGTTCAAACCGTTAACCCAAATCGATAATTTATTTATCGGGTTAATGATTCGGTTTTTAAACTTATCAGTTCGGGTGGCGGTTTCAAATTTTTCACTAACGGGTTATCGATTCGGATGGCGATTTTCTTAAACTTTATATTGGGCCACCCGATAACCCGATAGTCTAATAGACAGTCCATATATAATTTCCATTTCTAAGTCCATTATCCCACCGCCCAACCCAATTAAATTCCATTTCCTAAGCCCAGTAGCCCACCGTCATTACTTACCCTAGAGACTTAGGGGCCGTTTGGTTTGCAAATAATTCCAGGATAAAACTTTTTATCCGTCGTTTGGTTGTAAATATTTGGAATAACTTATCCCGGGACTAATAATTAGTCCCGGGATAAGTTATCCACCCAAATGGTGGGATAACAATCCCGGGATTATTTTTCTTTGGTATAAAATTATAAAAGGACAAAAATACCCTCTTGGGATTGTTATATATAATTAAATTATATATAATTAAACATAATATATTATAATTAAATATATTAACATAATATATATATATATATATATATATATAATTAAACATAATTAACGTATATATATTCATAATATATTCACTTCAGGAGAAGTGAGCAATTTAGAATTAACTCATGTAACTCAAAACTCTGACGGAAAAAATTTGTCTTCAATTTGATGATAATTCTACTATTTTTTATCGAAATTCCTTTGCTATGTCACGTAGTATGCCTGCTAGACATTATATTTCTCCTATTGAACCACCAGTTTATGGCCCAGCTGGGAATCGTGCTGCATCCTTGCATACTTTAAACTCTGCTGAATTGCATAATTCTTTTAGCAATGTTGAAAAGGTTAAAATCAATCCTAAAACTCATATAGTTCAAGATAATGATAATATTTCTGATAAATAAAAGCCAACTCCTTCGGAGATGGAATTTGATGTCAACATTATTTAAAATCCTTATATTAATTTCTGAAAATGGTTTAAATGATTCCACATCAGATAGATTTTAGTCCTGGCTCACAAACAAGAAATTATGTGAAATAGGAATTCTTTGGTGAAAACTGGAAAAGCTTTAGAACATGGTTTTTCAAAACTTATAGTCCTGACGATATGAAAAATATTTCAGAAGAATTTTATGAAATGTGTGCATTGCATAATCAAATTATTTGTTTTGCACCATGATTTATATCTGCATATTTGCCTAAATATATTAGAGTGATAGAAAGATCTTACCAAGATACTAGTGGCAATGTTATTGAATGTGTTTATCCCCCAGTCACCTTTTATACTTCCTAATAATACGGGTATTACTTATTCTGCATTCCAAAAATTCATTGATAATGATGTTGGTCGAATCACTATTGCAGAAATTAATAAGTTAATAACTCAAAATAATTATTTAAGTCTTATGTGAAAGTTCTTGGGGAACACATTTCCTCCCTTGACAAAAAACTTGATGAATTGATTAAAATAGTGAAAATTCTTAATGGTCCAAAACTTCTAATGTTGCTTCTACTTCAGAAAATAAGTCTGAAGAATTGACTATTAAACCTTGTGTTCAAAGACCCCCTGATATTGAAGGTTTTGCAAAATTCTCTCATATGGAAAAGCTAGAAAAATTGCTTGACGAAAAGTTTTCAAAATTAAACATCAATCCTATGGATTTTTCTAACAAATTTTCTGATCTATAGCAAATTGAAAATGCTTTTCAGAGTGACTACTCTCCTATTATAGATACCAATTACTCAGAGCTTAACAAGCTCAAAGGCACAATTAAAAGATAACCCAAACGATATGCTGATCTTCCCCGTATGTCTGCTACGTATTATCCTCGTCCTATTCCTCCAGATGTTTTAGTAGAAGAAAAAGAATGGAATATGACTAATACGTCATATTGTGGAGAATCAATTTATGAATGGAATATTGATGGATTAAGTGAGAAACAAATCTCGATCCAAGTTCATCGTATGCTTATGTATTCTACTATAGCAAAAGCCACAACATCTGCTGAAAATAAAGACAAGCGAACTGATTCTGAAGTTTGTAAGATGATTGTTGCTGGTTTTACTAGCCAACTTCGAGGCTGGTGGGACAATTATTTAAAGGAAGAAGATAGATTAAAAATATTTAACTCCAAAGCTGACACTGCTGGAAAAGACAATCTAGGAAGAGATCTACCAGCAGGAAGAGAAGATGTTGTTTATACTCTTATGTTAACCATCATGGAGCATTTTGGAGGAAGGTTTACCAACCAGTATAAAAATACTCGTACTCTTCTTAATGGTCTTAGATGTAGACAATTAGGAGAATTTAGATGGTATAAAGATACCTTTCTAAGTCGAGTTATGGACCTACCTGAAAATAACCTTCAATACTGGAAGGCCAAATTCATAGACGGACTCCCTTCTTTGTTTGATGAAGGGTTAGAAAAAAACTTAGGGGATCATCTATTGATATACCCTGGAAGGATTATACTTATGGCCGGCTTATAAAAATTACCACTGATGAGGGTTTAGCTTTATGTAATGAATTGAAATTGAATAGAAAAATTAAGATGGATAAGTTTAGAGAAAAGTCTTGATACGAGTACGATCACATAGAAGGACTTATGAGGGCGTACGTTAGACCCGAGGCTTGGTGTGTGAAATGAAGTGTAAAGGAACACCTAAATGGACACCAAAATAGTCCACTACATACACTAAATGGGCCAAATCAGTCCACTACATATACTAGAAGGGTGCCCCTTCACTAAGGGGCTTTTTGGTCATTTTACCTATTATTTGTAATACACTATAAATAGAATAATGTAGGTTCCATTAGGGAGATTTTGATGAATATTATGAGTTTATAACACTAGAAACATTTCCTCTCTAAGGAGAGAAGACCACCAACCCGAAATTGTAATTAGGGAAATCAACTTGAGTATGGAATCGCTCGTGTTGGATTCAAGCTTGGAAACATTGGATGCTTGGGAGATCGGGGTCACTCTTATGCCAACGTAAGAGTTAGGTATTTGATGTGTATGATGTTAAAGGTCCAAGAGTGGAATAGGCTTTTGGGTTGTTAATATTATACCTTCAATTTGTCTGACTATCCTTTTGTTTCTTTGTAATCGTGTAGTAGGGTTGATGTTATAACCGTGTGTTTGAGTTGTTAATGTGGAATCCAAAATTAGTCTATTGTTCATCTTGTTCTTGCTGTGTTGCTACTGTTTTGGTGTTATTACGCCATTGTGCCTTGTTTTCTTCTTGTTGGTAGCGAATTCGAGAGGGGTCACCAAAAGAGGTCCTCTGTTTCTTGGCTAGTGGACTGATTTTGGTGTTTGTTTCGTGTTTCTCTTATTTTTCGTGTATCATTTTATATCAGAGCATGGCTTGATCTTGTTCCTACAAGATCAATCTTGGGCTTACTTGATAGAAAATTAAAAAAAAAGTGTTAGAAAATTGAAAAATAAAAAAGAAGCACATCTGTCCATTTTGTGTTCTTGGCCGAAAATGTGTTATTGTTGTGTCTTGACTGAGATTTTTACTTTTTTTGTTGTTTCTAGTGTTAGTTTTCTTCATCTCTAACACTCTTGAGTCTAAATCTAAGTTTGAGCTTACATTGTTGGTGTTGTTTTTGTGAACATAAGGCGTGGCCGAATTATTGTTGAAACATCGTTGTAGTGGGTTGTTTTTTGGTCTTGTGGTCTTTATCTTGTTGTTGTTCTAAGCTTGGCCACGTGATATTGTTGTTCATTGGTGGCCTAAGAACCATTTTGTTGAAATTGTAGTTGTCTTGGCCAAGTTTTGAAGATATTGTATTATGAAAATTGGAAGTTGGCCGTGTGAAAATTGTGGTATTTTTGGAGATTGTTGTTGGTTGTTCTTGGTGATTGTTGATGTTTTTCTTGAAGTTCTTCACAACCTTCATAGCTTGTTAATATAAAGTGAACATTAGATCTATAAAGGTGAAGTAAAAAGGGGTGAAGCTTTGTTAGTCTCGAAAGACTTCCCATCACTCATCAAATAGTCAATCACATATCAACCACTTTCTAACAACTTTTCATAAAACAAGGGTCCATGTTATAAGGAGAAGTACAAGAAAGTCAAAGTCTTGAAAACTTGACTTTGAAAAGCTCTAAGACTTGTTTGAATTTCCCTCTTTAAAACAAATTCCACCAATTCCTAAATTGTAAATTGACCAAGGCTTAAAATTGGACAACAACAAAAAAAAAAAAATTGTTAGAAACCGCAACCAATTACGTGTTGTCACGTCATCATTCTTACTGTTCACACAACATATTTAAGCTCAAATTTCAGATTTCTTACTTTCCTTTTGTTGTTCCTTCTTTCAATTTCGTTGGTTCTAATACTAATTGACAAACTAGTACTCATCTACCAGATTGTTAGTTAGTCTTTGTGTTCGTTCATTCGTGTTAAACATTTGTTGTGTGCTTTTCTCTTTTGTGAATTCGTTGTATCTTATTGGTTCAAATCCGTAATAAATTTTCTTTGAGTCAACTCAAACAAAAATCCATCCCGGACAAGAGTAGACTTGACCCTCAATCACTCACGAAGTACAAGCCAGCTTTCAACACTTGTGAAACCAGGTGTGAGGTAAAAATCGAGAGTAAGAGTGTGGTGAGGTATTTTTGAGCTAACAAGTTTGTTGTTTTGTTGTTCGTTGTTGTTTTTTCTTTTAGGTACCATGGCTGCCACCATTCTCGATACCACGTTTGACCGCATCACGAACAATATTAAAGACATGAAAGGGCACGTTCCAAGGCTACGCCAATTGGTATCCACACTTATCCCAACAAATCCAAAACCTAAGGTCCAAACACCTTGCGGTGAGAACTTCCCGAAGAAAGTTGCTGCCCAAACTTGTGAAGGACTTTCACACAGAGGTAAAAATGAACATACTCATGAACATCAAGGAAAAATAGCTAACTTTTATATTTTGGTACATGTGAATGATGAACATGTGACTAATAAATCGTTGAGTGTGAATAGTTGTTTACCTACAT
Source organism: Capsicum annuum (assembly GCF_002878395.1). Classification (NCBI taxonomy): domain Eukaryota; kingdom Viridiplantae; phylum Streptophyta; class Magnoliopsida; order Solanales; family Solanaceae; genus Capsicum; species Capsicum annuum. The sequence goes on from NC_061112.1 coordinate 142,068,429, forward strand.
ATGAGTATATTGATTCCTTACCACTTGTGGATGATGTACATGTTGTGCGAGTGGATACACTAGTTGTTCCTATAGATGACCAAGTCGACTCTTCTAGTATGATCGATTTGTGTCCACCTAGTGTTGAAGCTATTGTATTGAATGAAAGTACATCGTCATGTGAAAATTGTGTTGATCAACTTGTGTGTAAAACTTTCCCACCACTTAAGAATATGTGTGATGTGATTAATGAATCTCAAGTGAGTGAAAAATTTGAAGATGTTGATCAAGGACAAAGGAGTGAACCCGTGACATATCTTTGAAAAATGATTTTGCTCGTACTCCTGTGCATGACACCCCACCCGTGCTTGACAAATATGGTGACTTGAATTGTGATCCCTTTGATGTTAATGGTGGTTTGTGTCTACTCGAGGACCGTAGGGCAAATGTGTCATTGTCTCTTTGGGGTGTTGCTCATATCCATGCATCCATGTTTGACACACTTGTATTTAAGTTATGTGGACCACAACTTGAAGATGCCAAGTTGTATTTTTGTTTGTGGAAGGGTCCAAGGATGTTAAAGACTTCTTGTCATCTTCATGGGGTTGGACAAGTTGAAGTATCTTGTGGGACTCTTGGGATCGTGCTTCACATCATTTGTAGAGGGAAGCCGAGTTCTTGGGCAAACTACTTGCCTTGGATTGGATTATTGCATGGTAGTTTCCCTATTCTCCCTATTGGCATGTCTCCCTTGATGGAATGTCTTCCTTCGGTAAGTGGTTGGAAGGAGAGAGGTCCTACGTGCTTACAATGTCCCTTTCTCTCATTGTGTGTTCCGACTTGTGAATATATCTTAGATGAGAATTGTGTCTTTGGTGCCTTTCTTTACTACCTATATGCATATGATGATATTCATGATGTTGTTGGATATACATCGTATGAGAGGCGTATTCTCAATTTTTATCCCTTAATTCTTGATGTTCATTCGAGCCCTTTCGTTTGTGATGTTGTACAAAAGCTTTTCATAATTAACATGAAGGATCCTTGGTTGTACTTCAAGTGTGTATCACCGTAGCATGATAGTGCTAATTGTTTATTTTGCTAACCCTAACCCTCATGCCATGAGGATGTGTACTTGTTTGTTTCCTCTTTGATTTTGCAAGGTACAGATTCGAGGTCGAATCCTTTTCAAGAAGGGGAAGATGATACGAGTACGATCATATAGATGGACTTATGAGGGCGTACGTTAGACCTGAGGCTTGGTGTGTGCAATGAAGTGCAAAGGAACACCTAAATGGGCACCAAAACAATCCACTACATACACTAAATGGGCCAAATCAGTCCACTACATATACTAGAAGGGTGCCCCTTCACTAAGGGGCCTTCAAAGCTGTAAACTCGCCATTAATGGCAATCTTAAGCAAAAAGAGAGGAAATCGAAGTTCTTAAATTTTTGCAAGTTTTTTTAATCGGAGTTCCTCATATTCCTCATTCAAGAATTCATTAATCAGAGAAATCTTATTGTTTCCTTAGTTCAAATGTTTCTTGATTTCGGTAATAACATTTTTCATATTATCAAAAAACACCATTAATGAGAATTTGGAGATCAGAAAGATGAAGAACTCCATTAATGAGTTCTTGAATTTTTTTTTGAAAAAAGAGAAGAAGAAGAAGACATGATGTGACAATTATAATTCATTAAGAAAAAGTAATAATTAAAATATTTATTATATTATTAAAAATAATAATGTGGAAATAAAAAAATAAAGAATTTTAAGTGAAATGGACTCGGCTGACGCGCTCATGGGCGGTGTAGTCACGTCCGTTGACACGTCAGCAATTGAGGGGGTAATAAATTCGATAAAAATAAGTTTAGGGGGGTAATAGATCACCTTTAAAGGTTGAGTGTGTAGTCGAGATTTCGACTAACGGTTGGAGGGGGTAATAGACCATTTTCTCTAGATTTAAATGTGCAAACTTTAACTGTTGAAAATGTCCTTGAATTATTAAAAGAAATTTCTGATGAAAAACTGCGGGAAAAAATTATTAATCTTGCTGCAAAAAAATCTGCCAATTGCATTCCTATTAATTCTAAAGCAGTTACTAAAACTCATGACTATGATTTGCCTTATTCTTTGGCCAAGGTTAATCGACGCCTCGCTTTAAGCAAAACCCTTGGCAGAGATACTTCTTTTGATGATTTAAAAATCAAGGTTGGAAATCTGAGAAAAGAAATGGTTTCTTTAAAACAAAATCAAATGATTTGTGATCACAGAATTTCAAAAGTTGAAGAAAATACATCTCATCATGTTTCTCCTTATGATGTGCCTTCTATGTCCAAAGGTCCAGAAATTACTAAAAATAACGATGATATTAATATTAAAAATCTGAATATAAAAATGATTTGTTTTTAGGTATGATGCAAATTGTTACCTGATGCAAATTGTTACCGCTCATAAATGGTATATTAATTGCACTATATTGATTAATAATGATATTTCTATAACTAATATTGCTATATTGATAGTGGTGTAGATGTTAGTTACATTCAAGAAGGTTTAATCTCTACTAAATATTTTCAAAAAACTACTCATATCATTAGATCTGCATCTGAACATACTCTTGATATTAATTATAAATTGCCTAATGCACATGTCTATAGAATTAAGACTTGCATTTCACATTTTTTCTTTCTAGTAAAAAATCAATTATATCCCCCTATTATTTTAGGAACACCTTTTATAAATGTCATCTACCCTTTTACGCATCTTGATGCAAATAGTTTTCAAGCTACTTATAAAAATCAAAAAATCCCATATTCTTTTATTACAAATCCAGTAACAAGAGATATCAATGTTTTGATTGACATGAAACAAACATAGTTAAATTTCTTACAATTTGAAATTATGACTATGAATGTTCAAAATACAATGAGTTATGTGAAAATACAAGAAAAAAAATAATTTCTAGTCAATTGATTGCTGATATTTGTGCGGATCACCCAAATGCTTCTAGGAAAAGAAAAGAACATGTTTCCCTTCCTTATGAAAATGATTTCAGCGAAACTAATATTCCAACAAAATCCCGACCCTGCCAAATGAATACAGAGTTAGTATAATTCTCCAAAAAGGAGATTGATAATCTCCAAGAAAAGGGTCTCATAAAACCTTCAAAATCCCCGTGGTCATGCACTGCATTTTATGTTAACAATGCTGCAAAAAACGAACGCAGTATGCCTAGACTTGTCATTAATTATAAACCGCTAAATAAAGTTTTGAAATGGATTAGGTATCCTATACCTAATAAAAAGGACTTATTATCTAGACTATGAGATACCAATATATTTTCAAAATTTGATTTAAAATCTGGTTATTGGCAAATTCGTATTGCAAATGAACATACTTATAGAACTTCCTTTAATGTGCCTTTTGGTCAATATGAATGAAATGTTATGCCTTATGGTTTGAAAAATGCTCCTTCTGAATTCCAAAAAATCATGAATGATATTTTTCAATCCCTACATGAATTTTATACTTGTTTATATAGATGATATTCTTGTTTTTTCTAAAACAATAGAATTACATTTTATACACCTGAATATTTTCAAACAAATTGCTATACAAAATGGTTTAGTTATTTCTAAATAAAAAATGTCTCTATTTCCAACTGATATTCGATTTCTTGGACATAATATTTCTAAAGGTAAAATTGAACCAATACAAAGATCTTTAGATTTTTCAAAAAAAATTCTTGATATTATCATTGATAAAACTCAATTACAATGATTCTTAGGAAGTCTTAATTATATTTTCCCTTTCTATAAGAACTTATCCCGGAATTTGGCACCTTTGTATGATAGATTGAAAAAGAATCTCAAAGAACCTTGGACTGCTACTCACACTAAGCTAGTGCAAATGATTAAAAAACGTGTTGAGTCTTTACCTTGTGTAACCCTTGCGAATCCTGCATGGTTAAAAATCGTAGAAACTGATGCTTCCAACATAGGTTATGGAGGAATTCTAAAACAAGTGATCCCCATACTAATTCTGAATATCTTATTAGATTTAATTCAGGAAAATGGTCTGAAAGCCAGAAAAAATGCGTCACAGTGGCTCATGAAATGTTAACGATTGTTAAATGTGTTTTAAAATTCCAAGATGATTTATATAATCAAAAATTCATTGTTCGAACTGACGCATAATCCGTTAAATATATGTTTGATAAAGATTTCAAACATGATGCTTCTAAACTAATTTTTGCAAGGTGGCAAGCTTAACTGGCCCCTTTCGATTTTGAAATACAATATAAAAAGGGTAGTGAAAATTCTTTACCTGATTTTCTATCTCGTGAATATATAAATAACTCATAAATTTTTTACAGGCAATTCTTGAATTGTGAGTAGGAGCCAAGAAGAATGAATTATTATACTTTCTACCTATTCGAAAAAATTATTATTACCATTTTTAAATGTATTCCTCTGAACGAAGATATTCATTTCTTAATACTAAGCAAAATTGTTCATGACATGATAAGAGAAGACTTATATCTTCCAAATTTTGAAGAAATAAGAGATGAAATCGATTGGTCCGACTTTGATACATCATTTGATAAATTTTAATCTTTTGATGCAGTATGGATCCACCCTGGCAAAGGGCCAGAGGACGTGGAAAAGGCGGCAGAAGCCAAGGTTCTTCCTACTATGGAGGCAGAAACATCTCTTCATCTTCCTACACTTCTTCCTCTTCTAATTTCCCGATATTACAACAGGGAAATAGAACTTTGATTAATGCAAAAATTTCACAAATTGCTGAATCATCATCCAAAAACCAGCATATGAGCACTTCAATTCATTTAGAAGATATTCTAGAGGATCACCCTTTATATGAACAACTTCAGTCCTATATGTTTGCTAAGAAAACAGATTCATTTGCCTCAATTGTTCAAGAAAATACTGCCGGTAGGCCAAATCGTGAAAAACTTGACACTAGAGAACTAATAGTTCTTGTTGAAAATACTCAAATATGCAAGCAAGAAGATCCATAGAGACTACTCCAAAAATACTTGATCACTAACTTTTATATTGCAGGTGAATCTTATAAAACAAGAGCTTTTTATGAGTCAATCCTACTATCTACTGGAAGTAGTGAAATTGAACACTATGAAATGAGCGAAACAACCCTAGGAGTGCATGGATATTCCAAAATGGTCATCAAAAAACTCATATCAATAGAAGACTGGGGAACCACGTTCATGACTGAAAAAACCATGACAATGAAAGGAGTGAAAATAGCTTTCACTTATTGGGACTATGTAAAAGCATTTACTCAAACTTTATATTATAATAACATCAAGCATAAACATACTTGGTTTTAAAAGTCTGTGCTAAAGTATTTGAAGATCCCATTTCAAATTGGTTTATCCAATGATGGTCGTATCATGGTCCCATAGTTAAGATCTTACCACCAGAATATTTTCATCTTTACAAAGAATGGAAAAAGACTTCACCATTTTTAACAGAATTATACCTTTCTGAACATGTCTGCAAATTGGATACCATTGATCAAATGTACTTTTTCATAGAGTTTTTCATTCCATGGATCCATAAATGGAGCATCGAATTCGGGTATACTAAAGATCAACTATCAGGCTAATATAGGATATTTTATACCAACTTTTGGAAGAAATTAACCCGCCAGGATCCGATTACAAAAATCCCTTATGGAAAAGACTTGCAAGAAACCATTATAAGAAAAAACGCTGAATATGTTCATGCTCCACAAAAAAAAATTATCGACGACAAAGGCCTAAACTATATTTCTAGAAGAATCTCCGTACAGGAAGGAGACAAACTGGAAATGATTGAAAAATACTTAGCAGAAGTTTGAAATAAATTATTAAAAACGATAGAACAAGGTTCAGATACTTCTATGAAAAGCATTGCCAGTAAAGAAGCAGAAAACACTGAAGATATTTGTGATTCACAGTTACTACCTCCAGAACATATCCTCACAAATGAAGAGATCGAAAAAATCGAAATATTTCTCTATCAATTGGAGAAAAAAAAAGACAAAACAGGACAAGTAGGCCCCAACAACTAATTACTATGTTTTAATATAGGGCCCATTTGTAGTAGTGAAAATACTATGCGCAGGGACCCACTGTAAGACCCATAGTATTATGCGCAATTTTTTTTTTCTATCAAAAGATGCCTCATTCTGTATAAGGAGACAGAAGTTTTCCTTCCCCTTCTCTCTATAAGCCTAGTTCTCTCTCTACTTTGTAATATACTATGAAGATAAATAAAAGGCAGATAGCCACCGTTTAATACTGTTCTGGCTTTTCATCCGGCCAGCTTCAAGGTACATAGTTTTTCTTCTTTTAACTTACTTTATATACTTCTTCTTCCTGCCAGGCGTGACCATGTCTGGCTAAGAAAATTCTCATGTCTATATTAAAAATCTAACTCCTATTATTATATAATTATGAAGAATCCAGACTTTATCTAAATATGAGAAAATGTTAAATAGCTTCTAACTTGGTTTCAAACTGGTGGTACAGTCGAATTTAATATGTCTTAAGTTGGCCTGATCTCAGTGACTCCGCCTAATAAGTTGTGCCTCTTTAGCTCGTAAATTTGATGGACAAAAAGAGCGACTTTTTGCACAATTAGAACTTCTAGACACATGGGTTCGACCTAAGCATATTAAATCTCTGATAGGCCCTTTGTTTGGGTAAAAGATTTTCATACAGTTATTAAGCTAATTGACATTCCTTTATATTTTGATTAGTGTTTTTGGTTAGATATTTCGACTAATGCTTAAGCCGATATTCTTATGATAAGTCTGAACACAGCGTGGCTTACCCCTGCTTACGGATCCTTGACGTATGATATCAAAGCCTGGTTATTTTATAGTTATCTGATGTACAGGTGTGACAGGTTTAAGCATAAGCATGAGATTTTTCAAAAATGGATTTGGGAGAAGTTAGTATAAAAAGTACTAAACTTGAAGAGGTAGATTTACCTCAAAATCTCGATATTAAATAAATGGACACTTTCAAAAATCGACATAAAAACTATTTATGAATACAGTTATTTTGATATAATTCTGCATAAACAAATTGTTAAAACTACCGAACATCTATTGGCTTAAATGCTGATGAACAAACTATTCACTTACTTAATAGAAACAATGTAGATACTTTTAAAAATCGTTATAATTTCATGCATATTGGCTTAGTACAAATTGCTTTTAAACCCCTTACTCTGAGAGGTCTGCCAAAAACATTTTTAGCGGCACTACGTGATGCTAAAAATCTAAATTTTAGACAATCTTTAATGGAAACTATTGAATCTACTCTTGCATATGGCCCTGTATATTTTAATGTTCAACCAAATTTACAATTATCTTTGACTGATAGAAATATTCTTGATGTGTTGACCTTAAATGTAAAAACTCATGGTTATAATTATGCCCCTGGATCTGAACTCATAGGAGTATCTTATCGCATTTATTACCCTCCTATCACTACAATGACTCCTAAATGTAAATTAATTGAAGATCCTTCCGATTATACCATTCTTATAAAAATCAATTTTTTAAAGTCCAAGGTTAGCACCAGAAGGCCTATAAGATGGGAAGAAATTAACTTTCCTGATACCTGAATTTTGAATTCGATCGTTTCTCCCAAACAACTTGTAGGAGAAGTGACCAATTCAGAATTAACTCATGTAACTCAAAACTTTGATGGAAAAAATTGTCTTCAAGTTGATGATAATTCTACTATTTCTTATCAAAATTCCTTTGCTATGTCTCGTAGTATGCTTGCTAGACAATATATTTCTCCTATTGAACTTCCAGTTTATGACCCAGCTAGAAATCGTGCTGCATCCTTGCATACTTTAAACTCTGCAGAATTGCATAATTCTTTTAGCAATGTTGAAAAGGTTAAAATCAATCCTAAAACTCATATAGTTCAAGATAATGATAATATTTCTGATAAAGAAAATCCAACTCCTTCGGAGATGGAATTTGATGTCAACAGTATTTAAAATCTTTATATTGATTTCTGAAAATGGTTTAAATGATTCCACATCAGATAGATTTTAGTCCTGGCTCACAGGCAAGAAATTATGTGAAAAAAGAATTCTTTGGTGAAAACTGGAAAAGCTTTAGAACATAGTTTTTCGAAACTTATAGTCCTGACGATATGAAAAATATTTCAGAAGAATTTTATGAAATGTGTGCATTGCATAATCAAATTATTTGTTTTGCACCATGGTTTATATCTGTATATTTGCCTAAATATATTAGAGTGATAGAAAGATATTACCAAGATACTAGTGACAATATTATTGAATGTGTTTATCCCCCTAGCCACCTTTTATACTTCCTAATAATATGGGGATTACTTATTCTGCATTTCAAAAATTCATTGATAATAATGTTAGTCGAATAACTATTGCAGAAATTAGTAAGTTAATAGCTCAAAATAATTATTTAAGTCTTATGTGAAAGTTCTTGGGGAACACATTTCCTCGCTTAACAAAAAACTTGATGAATTGATTAAAATAGTGAAAATTCTTAATGATGGTCCAAAAACTTCTAATGTTGCTTCTACTTAAGAAAATAAGTCTGAAGAATTGACTATTAAACCTTGTGTTCAACAACCCCCTGATACTGAAGGTTTTGCAAAATTCTCTCATATGGAAAAGTTAGAAAAACTGCTTGACGAAAAGTTTTCAAAATTAAACATCAATCCCATGGATTTTTGTAACAAATTTTCTGATCTACAGCAAATTGAAAATGCCTTTCAGAGTGACTCCTCTCCTATTATAGATACCAATTACTCAGAGCTTAACAAGCTCAGAGGCACAATTAAAAGATAACCCAAACGATATGCTGATCTTCCCCGTATGTCTGCTACGTATTATCCTCGCCCTACTCCTCCAGATGCTTTAATAAAAGAAAGAGAATGAAATATGATTAATACGTCATATTGTGGAGAATCAATTTATGAATGGAATATTGATGGATTAAGTGACAAACAAATCTCGATCTAAATTCATCGTATGCTTATGTATTCTACTATAGCAAAAGCCACAACATCTGTTGAAAATAAAGACAAGCGCACTGATTCTGAAGTTTGTAAGATGATTGTTGCTGATTTTACTGGCCAACTTCAAGGCTGGTGGGACAATTATTTAAAGGAAGATGAAGAGATGTTTCTACTTCTAGAGAAAAAAATGTAGGAAGATGAAGAGATGTTTCTACTTCTAGAGAAAAAAATGTAGGAAGATGAAGAGATGTTTCTGCCTCCATAGTAGGAAGAATCTTGGCTTCTGCAGCCTATGTTTAATTATATATAACATAATATATAACGTAATATATTCTCCCACACACATAAATTATGTTTAATTAATGTATAATATATTCACAAATAAATAAATTTTGGACAGTTTACCGTTCAAAATGGTTGTAAAATATATAAATTATGTTTATTTATATATTTTAATTTCTTTAAAAATAATAAAATTTTTTAAAAATGAATATTTAAAGCTTAAAAAGAAATATATATATATATAAAAGTTAAATAAGATGGAGGGTATTTTGATAATCAATCAATTTATTCCTAAAAATTATACCATGCATATTACTTTAAATACAACAAACCAAACACTCAATAAAAAATAATTTCATCATAATTAATCCCAATATAATTTATTCCAGCATAAATAATCCCGGTATAGTTTTCAAACCAAACGACCCCTAAGTTTACTCATTTCACATTTCATTTCTGAATTTTCACTACGCCTCTCTCTCTCTCTCTCTCTCTCTCTCTCAACAAACCGATAATATCAGTAGACCCAAAAGTCGATATTCAAGGCTTCAAGCTCAACATTTGCTGAAAACTCAAGGGATTAGTTTGGGTATATCTTCATTTCATGTATATTCTAATTTCCAGTTCACTATGTTTTTTGTGTTTCTGCTGTACGTGAATAGGTTGTACTTAATGATTTGAACTGATTTTAGTATTATTGATGTGTGGTTGCTTGAATTTAGTAGTTCTTGATGTAAAAATCTGATCCTTTTTGTGTTTCTGCTATTGGTCTGCTGAATGTATCCGAAGATTTGAACTGATTTTAGTATTAATGATGTGGGGTTTGTTTTTTAGGAAGACGGGTGATGTGAAGATCTGATCTTTTTGTGCTTCTGCTGTATGTGTATTGATTGTACTTCGTGATTTGAGCTGAATTTTCTATTAATCACGTGGTGTTTATTTTTTTGGTGGAGGGTTGCTTAAATTTAGCATTTCCCGATGTAAAAATCTGATCTTTTTTGTGTTTCTGCTATATGTATACTGATTGTATTTGGAGTTTTGAACTGATTTTAGTATTAATAATGCGGGGTTTGATTTTTGGGAGGAGGGGGTGCTTGGATTTAGCAGTTCTTGATGTGAAAATCTGATCTTTTTTGTGCTCTTGCTATCTGTGTACTGACTGTAGTCGGTAATTTGAACTGATTTTTCAGTTTGTTGTTGCTTTGTTTTGCATCATTGCATGGATCATCTTTGTTTCTGATCTGATGCACTTAAAACTCTTAATTCCAGAGTCACTTGGTACCTTTCATGATATTTATCCAATATGAACGTCATATGTCATTTAAGAGGACCATTAAAACAACAGTTTGCTCAGTTCCCAAATAAGGTAAGGCAGGCTTCCCCAAGGGGTTGAGTAGAGTAAACCCCTTGTTGGTTAGGTAAGGACATAGGTGGCCAAATAACTTAGATAATCTCGCTCAAACCATAAACATCACCTATAAAATCTCACATCACCTAATAGCACATGACAGGTAGGTACCTAGCACCTTTTTCTTCCAAATATGAAAGTGTGGCCATGTGCAGGTGATCACCTAAGAAATTCCATCACAATATTTTTTTAGTTTCCAGTTCTCAATGTTAGCCAAGTATACCACTTGTGTAACTCTAGAATCAACATCTATTATAAGTCAAATATCACATGGCCATCAAAGCCATTTCATGAAATCTATGAGCCCAACTGTACTAAAGATAGAAAAAGTATTCCATAATACTTCTATATTCCACGGAAGCTCTGAAATCTATAAGAGAAATAGTTTTAAATTTCAGTAAATAGTAGTAACGATGTAAAGAAATTGTGGTCAACGATCTAAGGTCCCATGGTACATCTGAATCTATCACATAAATTGAATGACTTGACACTGATGCATCATATACTCATGTAATGCTATCATTCTTTTTGTTGATCATTTATCTAGAATAAAGATAAATGTATTTGAGGGTCTACGCCGATTGCATTGTTTATACTATACTGTTGACAGTTTCCTTTTCAATTCTTTATCTTCTTGAGTGAAAATAATTGAGTTTATGAAACTGGTACCACTTATTAATAAGAAACAATCCACATACTATAAACAAGAAAAAGTAAGCATCTACACATATAAAGAAAGACAACAGTACTGCTGTTTTAATTAGAAATTAATGCTGCTCCTACATTTTGAGAAAATGTACCTTCAAAACTCAAGGGTCCTTGATCAATAGAAAATTTGGAGAATGAAACAAATCTAAGAAAGACCTTATACCTAAGAACTTTAATGTTCAAGTTGAAAATATTCATATCACTCTCCGACTATCTCCCATGTCTCTTTGTACACCATAATCTCTTCTTCTTCTATCTGATGTCTCTTTATACGCTTGTATACCACCCCACCCCACCCCCCAATCCACATCAATTTGCTGCAGTTAAAAAAAAAGTTAGCGGAGATGTTTGCTTAGCTGCAAGTACATCAATTTATATATACGCTCGCTAGGAGACTTTGTTGCCAACAAAATTGTGCTCAAATTGATGCAATGTTTAAAGCACAGTACATGTAGTACTATCCATGATGTCTGAGGTTAACATATGTCATGAATAAAAAAGACAAAGGGTCACAACAATAAGCAAGCAAGAGAGTTGTACAGAGCAAGCATCACTGGTAGTTTGGGTTCACTACCAAGAAGTGTAAATGACCATTTCTTAAATGCTTTTATATCTTAGTAGTATGCGATCAAAACACTTGCCAATGACATCTCCGCTAACAAACTGTTTGTGCTAGCAGTTTTAAATTAATTTGTGACTTGAGTTTTAATGTTTTGTATTCTATTTGTGGCTTTATGCTAGGGACTTTGTGCATCGAAACAAGAAAAAGCACTAAGCAGTAGGGTCCTAGGCAGTAGCTTACTAGCTTTGGACTTCAAATTAGATATGTTTAATGTTAACGGTTAACCCGATAACCGAACCGATAACAATGAAAAACTAATAAACCGATAACCGACATCTTAACGGTTCTTTAACGGTTTAGCATATATATAAACAGATAATGAATAAGTAAAACAAATAATTTTCAAAACCGAACCGACCCGGCCGATATGCAGCCCTAGTCCGAAGAAGCATTATTTCTCTTTCCGTTTACAACTTTTTCTTTTCTTTTTATTAAACTTTCTTTCTCACAATAGTATCTTTTTACATCAACAATTTGCAATCCGAAGGATTGAAGACAATGGCTTTTCAGATTGCGAAAAGATTCCTTGGAGGCGGCGGTAATTCAGTTGCACCGTCTATTAGGTATTTGGGTCGGACCTTCACTTCCGCAGCTTCCGAATCCAACTTGATCCGCGCTACTATTTTCCCCGGCGATGGTATTGGCCCTGAGATTGCTGAGTCTGTCAAGCAGGTCCGCTTCTCCTTTCTTCCTTTATTGCTTCTGATTTCTCTTGATTTCGATGGGAATATTGCGTTCTTTTGTTGTTTCCCTAGACTAGATATATATAATTAGATGCGGATTAATATTCCCACTGCTTGCTTGCAGCATCTGTTAAAAGAATAAATCAGAATTTTGTTGCGTCAATGTTTTATTGTTCATCCACTCTTTTTTGCCTCTATTTTCTTGTAACAAATTTGCACTTCGGAATATTAGATAGTACTTGGTAGGTTGAACCTCTGGTTTGGCCGCTGTCTCTCCCTGTTGCACTCGCTAAATGCTCCCTTTTCATAATTCTTGTCCAATGTTGAAATAGAATTTTGGCCAAAGCAAAATGTTGTAGCGTCATCATTTGTCTTTTTTGATAAGAGTGATAACCAAAAGGCTGTCTTGAGATAATGCTGTAACCTTTCTTCATAAGGGTTGGACATTTCCTCTTGTCGCGTGTTGTAAGTTTTTCTTAATTTTATGGTAAGACCCACTTGTGGGACTACACTAGGTATGTTGTTTTTGTGCTTTAGTCCGAGGGTCCTTCCAAAACAGCCTCTCTACTTCACAAAGGTAGGGGCAAGGCTGTGTACACACTACCCACACTACCCCTACAGACCCCACTTTTGGGAATAGCATTGTTTTTGTTGTGCTTATATTGATACTCGTACTAAATCATAATTGCAGTAGAGAAAATGCACTCTTTGGTACCACTACTATAGCTTCTCTTTTTTGTTTTGGATGAAAGGACATGCTACTTCCCTTGTTGATTATGTTTCAGATTTTCTTATCATCAAGTCAAATCATTTAGTATTGAAAAGGACAAATAAATATCCTGTCCTTATTAATTTTATCAAGATGTGTGAGTGTGGCAAAGAGTTCTTCTGCTAATCCTGCCCGGAGGTTCACGGGCATTATGGTTGGTTATATTTTGCTATTTTGCTTGGCATTTTTCTTCTTGACTGTCCAATGAAAGTTGATGTGTAATCCTTTTGCATTTTCTGGATGCTAAATGAATAAAAGCTTCCTTGATTTTAAAAAAAGTAAATAATGGAAGCTAATGGTGGATGTGCTTCCCTCAGAGACGGATCCAGGATTTAAATTTTAAGGGTTCAACCTTTGAGGTTTTTAGCATTGTCCCAATTGTACTAAAAAATCATGGGTTTGTGTATACCATTTGTTGCATTTTTCGTGAAGCTTTAAACATAAGTTTATGCTCTGCATCGGAAGCACCGGGTTCAAATGAACCCAGTATCGATACTCTGCCTCTGACTCCCCTTGGAACGAGGCTTTCTATTACTTAAAATGTTGGGTTATAAATTGCTAAATTCTATTGAATAGTACAGATATTCAAGGTTGCTGAGGTACCAATTGAATGGGAAGAACACTATGTGGGGAAAGAGATAGACCCTAGAACCAACAGTTTTCTAACATGGGAAAGTCTTGAATCAGTGAGACGGAATAAGGTTGGTTTGAAAGGGCCAATGGCCACTCCTATTGGAAAAGGTCATCGTTCCTTGAATCTTACATTGAGGAAGGAGTTAAATCTATATGCCAATGTTAGACCTTGCTACAGCCTACCTGGATACAAGACTCGCTACGATGATGTGAATCTCATCACCATTAGAGAAAACACCGAAGGAGAGTACAGTGGTCTTGAACATCAAGTAAGTATCTCTCTGTATTATTTAACAGAAAATAGCTTATTTCTTGAGATCTTCAAATTCATATGCATTTGGTATCCAGGTAGTAAGGGGTGTGGTTGAGAGTCTCAAGATCATCACCCGTCAAGCAAGTTTAAGGGTTGCAGAGTACGCATTTCACTATGCCAAGACCCACGGAAGAGAGAGAGTGTCTGCAATTCACAAAGCCAACATCATGCAAAAGACAGACGGTCTTTTTCTTAAGGTCTTTCCTTATGTCAGGTGTTTCGTTATAGTTATATGTTTTATGAACTAGCACTATGGAGTTGACTTTCTTTCTTTCTATCCAGTGTTGCCGAGAGGTTGCGGAGAAGTACCCTGAGATAAAGTATGAGGAAGTTGTCATTGACAATTGCTGTATGATGGTATGATCAAAGATCAATCACTTCATTGTGACACCAGTCTTATAGATCTTCATCTTAATGAACAACCATGAATAAGTTCAAGAATGTTTTAACAGTATTGGACCGAGCCTCATTTTATATCGGAAACAACCTCTCTACTTCTTCGGAGGTAGCGGTATGGACTGTGTACATTTTACCCTCCCTAGACCTCACTTTGTGGGAATACACCGGGTTTGTTGTTGTTGGACCAAGCCTCATTTTAAGTTTCATAAATACTATTTAGAAAATTGAGGTGAAATAACGTACTTCCTTTTCATGCATACAGCTTGTTAAAAATCCAGCACTTTTTGATGTTCTGGTGATGCCTAACCTTTATGGAGATATAATCAGTGATCTTTGTGCCGGTTTAATTGGTGGTTTGGGCTTAACTCCTAGGCATGCCTTTTTTCCTTTAAACCTATCTGTTCCCTTGTGAGTTCATTTTGTCTCGTTATTCCTAATGATGTTTCTCCTACAGCTGCAATATTGGCGAGGGAGGTGTTGCTCTTGCTGAGGCCGTGCATGGTTCAGCACCTGATATTGCCGGAAAGGTTTGTATTTAAATAGGATATCATGTCCCAGTGCTTCTATAATCAGAATCTCATTTAACCATCAACTATTACAACGTTCAATCAATTATTGGGTGGGTATCTTGTATCGCTCCCTAAATAGAGGTCAACTTTTTGTGTCATTTCATAACTTTGATGTTAAAATAAATAGTGATTCAACGATTTTTAAGCACTGATATTTCACTCCATTCAATTTTTATTTATGTACAACTCCATTCAACTTGGGCACACTTACATGCATTCATATGTGCATATATATACAGACACACACACATATATTTACACACATGTGTGTTTTATGTATATGTTTTGTATTTCCTATCTTTATCTGAAAAAGTAACTTTAACATTTCCTAGTTATAATATTTATAGCTGTAGTTACTATTATTTACTTTTTTGATGTAGTTTTGCACTCACATCGGGTAGGCTAAATCAGCTTGCAGTCTATTGATGTGAACTATAGGAGGAGTATTTTCCATTTAATTTGTCATGATGCCCTTCAATCCTATTAGTAATAAATAATGAATGCACAATAATACATATTGGTGATTAGTTTACGTTGATATCAGGCTTTGCTACTGATGAGAACAAAACACACTATAAAATGAGTTCGTACTGCGTCAACTTCAGTATGGAAAAATATCGTCTCCACAGGGATTAGTTAAACAATGTTCAAAAAGTTCTTGGCTTAATGCTATTTAGGAGAATAAACATTTAGATTGAGATGGTTATAAACCAAAAGTAACTGACTTAACATGTTAATTAGTAAAATTGATCAGGAAAACTGAGAGTTTAGATACAACAGTTAATTATCAATTGAAGTAAGGGTTTACAAGACATTTATGACAATTATTGGTATTACTGGTAATAGAGCTCTTATTTTTGTTATGATGAGAATCATAATATGATCTCAAAAAAGCTTAATCTCATATCTTAGCTGCAATTTGAGTTCTGCTACTATGTTAAGATTCAATGCGATAGGTTTATATGTCTAAAGCATTGTTTGGACAGGCAACACATAATTATGAAGTGTTAGTCTATTGGTGTTATTGTTGAGGCATTTTTATGGATGGTTGTCCATGTATCTTCACGTATTCTATTAATACTATTATTACAAAAATTCAAATATATATAGAAATAGATTAACTATTGTTGAGATCTCTGTCAACTGGCACTATAGAGATTCTTCTGCATCTCACTATAACTACTGAATTTAATAACGTTTTGGGCTCTTCACTTCTTAACCATAGCTTAAATCATTCTTGGCTGCTGTCTACCATAGGATTCCAAAAGCAATTCTAGTTTTCATGCACCATCCTAATGTCTTAAAAGAATCTTCTTTGGTTAAACATCTTGAGAGGTGTTACCGAAGCATGCCATCAGATTGTACAATTTCTTGAGTTGGTCAATCTTCCGATTAAAAATTGCTGGATGTGTTTTGAGCCGCAAATATGGATTTATTTGCGCGTCTCTATTTGCCTTGGTGATGGATGAACTGACACATCATATCCAAGGAGAGGTGGCATGGTGTATGCTGTTTGCATATGGCATAGTTCTAATTGATGAGTATGGGTGCTCATGGTTTGGTGAAAAACCAAACAAAAACGTGAACTAAGACAAACCGATTATAAAAAAACCTACAGTTGGTTTCATTTAGGTTTGAACTTTGAAAAATGTCAATATTTGGTTTAGTTTTGGTTTTACTAAAAAAAATAAAAAAAGGTTACCAAATCAAACTGATAAATTATGTACATTAATTTCATAATTATTTGAATATCAGATATTATTTTTTCATAAATAATTATATGTATTTGCCAATTTCAAAAATAAATAATTATAAATATTTAATATCTTTTAATCATTAAATTGATTTTAGTTTACTTCTTTCCCATGCACTACAACACTTTTAAATTTCATTTCTCAAAAAATATGCTTAAATCTCGCACTCCTAAGTCTAATTATCTATATGTGGTGTGGTGTTGCCGGTTTTTAATAATTTTTACTAAGACATCCATTTACTTTTCGATGACTTTCCCCTTTGATTTTTGAAGGTTTGACCATTTTATTTAAAGCTGTATATTAACTCTGTGGATGTTTACACATGTGAAATGGAGTAACTTTTACAATTATGCAACTATTAAAGATTCAAATACATTCATCTTGTTGATATATTTGTCTCATGTCTCCATTATTTTATTATTATCAATTTATCATTAGCTAGTTCTTCTAAAAAATTTCTGGTTGAAAAAAGATCCTTTTATGGAGGTTGTCAAACAAAGTAGGCAGGTTGACTTTTTAGTGAATCCTTTTTCTGTGTATCAATTTAAAATGAAGAAAGTCAAGGCAATTTCACAGTGGAGCAAAGCAACATTTGGTAATATCTTTCAGGAAATTGCCACTTTGGAGGAGGTGAATAAAGTGCAGGAAATGCAATTTGAGAGGAATCCATCAAGTGCAAATAGAGAGATTACATGAAGCTCAGGCAAAACTGAACAGATACTTACACAGAGTGGAGGAGTTTTGGAAGCAAAAAGTAGGAAAGGAGTGGTTTAAAGACGGGAAAGGAACACCAAATTTTTTCATACTGTAGTTAGTGGGAGAAGAAGCAGATTGAGGTTGACTAGAATACAATATGAAGAAGGGGAATGGTTGGAACAACAGGAAGATATTGCAGAAGCAACAATGCAATTCTACAAAGACCAATTCAAGAAACAACCAGGTAGTACCAATTTTGATATGCTGGATGAGCTACCCACTGAAATAGGAAGTGAAGAAAATAATCAGTTGCAAAGCATGCCAACTAAGGAGGAAGTACATGAAGTAGTCTTGGGATTAAATGGAAATAGTGCAAGTGGGCCAGATGGCTTTCTATCAAGATACATGGGTGATAATTGGAGAGGACATTTACAAGATGGTACGGTCTTTCTTCCGTGGAGCAGAACTTCCTAGGTTTGTAACTCAAACATCCTAAGAAGGTGATGGTGAACACATTTTCTGACTTAAGATCCATATCTCTAAGAAATTTAATCAACAAAATATTCTCTAGGATCATATCTGGAAGAATCAAGGCAGTATTTCCTAGGATCATCTCTAGTGAACAAGCTGGTTTTGTAGAGGGACGAAGTATTGCCGAAAATGTATTGTTGGTACAAGAGATCATAGCTGAAATCAGGAAAAGGGGTAAACCTCGTAATCTGGTAATCAAGCTAGATATGATGAAAGCTTATGATAGAGTAGATAGGTAAATTGGTGTTAGTGGAAGGATAGTTGATATGGTGTATAGGTTGATAGTAAACAACTGGTACTCAAATCTTGTTGAATGGTCAGCCTAAAGAATTTTGCAGTTCATCCATAGGACTGAAACAGTTACTCTGCTCTTCTAGCAGCTGAGGTTCTATCTAGAGCACTAAACTCTATACCGATGAAAAAAGAGTAGGTTTGGCATGCCAAGAGGAAGCCCAGTAATAAATCACATGGCCTTTGCAGATAATGTGATAATTTTGTGCAAAGTAGAGGCAAGTAATATGAAAATGGTGGCTGACACACTGAAAAAGTACGAAGGAGCATCATGCTAGAAGATCAACAAGGAAAAAAGTGCCATCGACAAGCATCATAATGCATCAGGAAGGGATGTGATATTAGCAGAAGTAGCAAGGGGCATACTAAGGAAAGACTTTCCCTTTACCCACTTAGGGTGTCCTATTTTCTACAGGAGAAAGCAAAAGGGTTACTACAATTAGATGGTCCAAATAATCAGCTCCAAACTACATGCATGGAAAGGAAAGTCATTATCTTATGGCGAGAGGGCAATTCTGATTAAGCATGTGTTTCAGAGTATTCCTATACATTGCTTGTCAATTATGAACCCTCACTCAAAATGTGTTGAACCAAATTCAACAGCTAATGACACAATTTCTTCGGAGTAGCTATATTGGAGGTAAAGGTAGACATTGGATTAAGTGGAGGAATTTATGCTTACCAGAGGAAGAAGGAAGATTAGGTTTCTGATCAATCAAAGATGTATCCATGGCATTGTTTCGTAAATTGTGCTGGAATTTCAGAACCTAAAACTTCATTTGGAGTGAGTACATGAAAAACAAAGTCCATTGTAATTTGGTAATATGGAAAATGAGAAGGGGAGGATCACAGGTATGGAAGGAAATGCTGCAAGCTAGAGACTTGGTAGAGCATCAAATCTAGTGGAACATTAAAAAAATGATCCTCTATAGTGTGGCATGGCATGATAATTGGATTGGGTTGGAAGATTTGTATACTTACACAGGGAATGAAGCAACTAAGAATGGAGAACTGGACTTAGAGATACTGGGTGGAATGTTTACTGCTGAGGTAGTGGAACATATGGTGCAAAATGTTAAGCCACCAAATCAAGAAAGTGAGTGTGACAGACCATATTTGATGCTGAGTATAGAAGGGGTGTTCATAGTTAAGTCTGATAGGGAAAACCCAAATAAGATAGTATAAGTCGATATGGATCAAACGGTTACCATTCAAGATTATATTTTCATGTGGAGGCTCTGGAAATTTAAAATTTCAATGGATGACAAATTGAGGAGATGGGAAATAAACCTCTAGATGTTTGGTGCTGAAATCCAAATCAAGAGACACTAGCATATGTTTTCTTAAGATCATTTATTGCTAACATGAGATGGTCCTACTTTTGCTCTTTTGCAAGATTGAATATTGAAGGCCTTAGTCTAAGAGCGGTGATCATGCTATGGTGGGGAACTGAAGTGAAGAAAGATCTTAAACCATACTATAAAACTCTTCCAAGCATTATAGTATGGGAAATGTGGAGGAATAGAAACATTAGCCAACACGAAGGGAAGAGGTTGATTGTTTTGAGGATTATTCATAATGTCGTCAGAAACATACATATGCTACTCAGAATGAGAACCTTCTAGGAAATTGACGAGGAACGCTAAAGGAGCTAGATGAATTCAAACCTAAGGTGAAGGTCATCAAAGAATTATGAGAGTTTCCCTAGAAGGATGGGTCAATTACAATACTGATGGAGCATCCAAAGGAAATTTGGGGGTATGTTCTTATGCCTTTTTTGCCTAAGAGATGCTAATGGTGATCTACTATATGCAAAGGGGACTACTTCAGATAACACTACTAACACAGTGACAGAAGCAACATCTACCCTAGAAGCTAGTAAACATTGCAAGTTGACACAACATAACAACATCATAGTACAAACAAATTCATTACTTCTTTATAAAGTTCTAGATGGTGAGTGGGCATGTCCATGGAGCATTACCAACATGATTGCAGATATAAATCTCATTCTTGCAGAAAAGCAAACAAAATTTTAGCATATCATTAGGGAGGGCAATCAACTTGCAGATTACCTAGCAATCATGCATATGCTACTCAGAATGAGAAAACCTTCCAGGAAATTGACCAGGAATGCTAAAGGAGCTAAAAGGAGCTATATGAATTCAAACCTAAGGTGAAGGTCATCAAAGAATTATGGGAGTTTCCCTAGAAGGATGGATCAATTACAATACTGATGGAGCATCTAGAGGAAATTTGGGGGTATGTTATGCTTTTTTTTTCCTAAGAGATGCTAATGGTGATCTACAATATGCAAAGGGGACTATTTCAGATAACACTACTAACACAGTGACAGAAGAAACATCTACCCTAGAAGCTAGTAAACATTTCAAGATGACACAACATAACAACATCATAGTACAAACAAATTCATTACTCCTTTGTAAAGTTCTAGATGGCGAGTGGGCATGTTCATGGAGTATTACCAACATGATTGCAGATATAAATCTCATTCTTGCAGAAAAGCAAATAAAATTTCAGCATATCATAAAAGAGGGCAATCAACTTGCAGATTACCTAGCAAATCTAGCAATAGATAAAGGTAACTACATTTTTGTGCGTTTTAACAATATGGAAACAATAGGAAAGAAGATCATCAACAACGACAACCTAAAGTTTCCGTACGTAAGAGTATCACCTATTAATGGATAATGGGGTAGGGAAGGCTAAAACACAAGGTTTTTCACTTGACCAATATTTAAATATCCACAAAGGGTTCAAAAAAAGTGAAATGCTATATAGCCTACACTACTTCAACTATCAAAAAGGACTCGGCAAAATGGGAAGGTTCTAGGGTCGATTTAGTAATGATAAACTTGGAGGTTGATTTGCTCACTATGGGGTGGATGTGTCGAGCTTCCCATGCACTCAACATCGAATCCACCTGCAAAGGGAGATTGGTCAGAACTATACCACAGAAATGCAAAGGGATGAGTATTGAAGCTTACCTAGTAGAACAAGTCCACTTCCGCTGACGGGAGCTTTCAGCAAAATATGTAAAACATATCCACCCACCGAAGAACACAGCTAAGAAGGAAGCAACAGCCAGTGAAAGAAATCAAAAAAGACGGCAAAACTGGAGAGAAGAATACTTACTCTTGAAAGCTGATTTTTAAGCAAATCGAGCTCCCAAAGGAAGAGTATTGATGATCCAAAGAAATGGGAGGAGAAACCATATGCAGCGGCAACATTGCTCAGGTGTGGAGGTGTGGAGGGGCAAGGAAAATGTTAGGTTGAAAGTGAGAATAGGAAACCCTATTTTTTGGGTATATGTAATAAAATGGAAGCGGGTTGGGCTTGCTTCCGAGTGGCTAAGTGGGGCTTTAGGATTATTTTAAATTTGTTGTGTTTGTTTTATTGTGTCTTGTTTTGTTTTTGGCCTGCTTGGCCTACATGTTTGTACTTTTATTTGATTAAGTAATAAAAGCCCAAAATTTGATCGAAAAAGATTATCTTAAGCAGTTATAAACTGGAAAAATCGAACCAAATTGACAAGAACCAAATCGATGGTTATTTTTTTATTTGGTTTGGTTTTAGAAATTTAAAAATTGACTAAATTGGTTTGATTTTGATTTTTAATCAAAAATCGATCCAAATTGAACCATGAACACTCCTAGATGTGACATGTGGTAGAGTTAATGCCAGGTTGGAGGTTTGGAGAAAAGACTTTAGAGTCTAGAGGGTTCAAGTTGAGCATGACTAAGACGAAATAAATGGAGTGCAAGTTCACTGACGTTATTCACATGACAGACGTGGAAGTGAGGACCAATACGTAAGTTATCTCCAATAGAGGAAGTTCAAGTATTTGGGTCAATAAACCAAGGGAATAGGGTGATTGACGAGGATGTTACACATCATATTGGAGTGGGGTGGATGAAAAGAGGAGGATGTTACATCGTATTGGAGTGGGGTAGATGAAATGAGGGCGTGGTGTGTGATAAAAATGTGCTCCCAAGCCTTAAAAGTAAGTTCTGTAAAATGGTGGTCAGACCAACTGATGTATGTAATGGAGTGTTGGCCGGTCAAGAACTTGTACGTTCAGACGATGAAAAAAAAGCAGAAATAACGATGTTGAGATGGATGTGTGGGCATATTAGAAGAGAGAGAATTATGAACGAAGATATTTGGGATAAGGTGGAAATGACCTTCGTGGTGGACAAGATGAATGAGGTGAAATTGAGATGGTTTGGGAATGTAAATAGGAGATGCAAGCATGCCACCATGAGGTGTGAGGGCTTGACTATAGTATAGTAGATAGGAGGAGGGGTAGAGGTAAGCTGAAGAAGTATTTGGGAGAGGTGATTAGACAAGACATGACGCGCCTGGAATTTACCGAGGGCTTGACCCTAGCCAGGAGGATTTGGAGGCCGTATTGTGTTTTTAACTCTCCTATCTTATTCTTCAGTTTTAGTGCCTCGTGGACTTCAGTTATTATATTGTTTTTTGTTGCTACTGTTTTCTTCATTGTTTTTAGTATGGATTTTCACTACTATATTTGCTTTACCTACTTGATTTTTGATATGCTTTACTTGAGCTGAGGGTGTGCCAGAATCAGCCTCTCTCTCTACCTGTTCAAGGTAGGGGTAAGGCTGCCTACACACCACACTCCCCAGGCTTCACTTGTGGGATTACACTCTTATGTTGTTGTATAGAGTTGGTATAAAATCTGCCTAGAGATGATGATTTAGGTTGTGGATAAGTTGGAGACTGGTGAGGACACCTAATAAATTACCTATTTTATGAAAAGACGACCACTTTTTGTTTACTAGGGATTGACAAGACGGGGTGGGGTGGGGCTGCCTTGGCTCTCTTAAGATTTTGACCGCCTTGCCCTGCCCCATTCAATCTTTTTTAAACTGTTTTTTCATTTTTTTTTCGTGATTCACATCCTTATATGAAATTAGGCTCATTCAAATCTTAAAATAAAATTGAGACAGAAAATTTGATGGTTTCTGTATCAGTACTGTTCTGCTAATTAGTCCTGTAGCTGGAATAATGAAAAATCTGAACCTTGTGAACAATTTTTTTATTCTTTTAAAGAAATGTTTTTCCAGAAGCTTTGTAAAAACAATTTATTTTTGTTGATATTTCCTAAATGGATAGTATAATCCCATCCTATTTGAAATAAAACAGAGATCTAAAGTGTGTCAAGAAAGCCAAATAAACATGCAAAAGTTTCATCTATGGAGATATACAAACAACTAACTAATACATTGATGAAAGAAGAACTATAAATGGATAACAGTTGTGCCTCCCCACCTGCCCTGCTCCATTTAAAACGTTTCAAAACAAATTTTGCCCTGCTCCGCCCTAATTTCCATTCCTAGTGTTTACCTCTATGTCAAAATGAAGTGAAGTGGGCATCCATTAAACCTTTACTAATATCTGTGGTACCTAATTAACAAACATGGACATCCTTGCGTATGTGCTTCTACTGAAGTAGCAAATAAAATCAGCAGCATGCATCTCCGTGCTGTAGGAAATAAAGTGAGAGGTTACTGAGCATTATTATTCTTGCCAGGCTTATGTGTTTTGCTTTCTTTACGCACCAAGAAATAGAGAATTATTTTTTACAGTTATTCCTTTTCTTGGAGCGACGGGAGATTCGAGCAACATTAAAGTTGCCTCCATGTGACCTATAGGTCACACTGTGGAATCAGCCACTGATGTTTGTGTTGGTGTAGTCAGCCTGCATTACATCCCCTTGGGTGCGACCCTTCTCCCGACCTGCATTAACAAGGGATGCTTCGTGTACTGAGCTGTCCCTTTTTTTTTAAAATTCTTTTTACATTCTGCATATGAGGTCCCTGTTTTCCCCCTTTATAGAACTAAATGTTGAATGAGAAGCAACTGCAAAATATATTCTTGTCTTAATTAGAGGATTCTTATTTGAATTCTTTTTGGTAGGGCTGTGCAAATTTCGGCTTCAAACCGTTAACCCGAACCGATAATTTGGTTATCGGTTAACAGTTCGGTTTTTTTAGTTAGCGGGTCGGGTGTCGATTTTAAAAACTCAATTAACGGGTTATCGGTTCGGGGCTCGGGTTCTCTAAATTTTTATCGAGCCACCCGATAACCCGATAAAGGTAATACACCAGTACACCTAATTACACACTGGTCTGGCCCCAATTATAATTCCCACCCATATTTCCCGTTCCACTAGTGGCCCAAATCCCAAGCCCAAATTCCCACCCATTACAATATTACATTACCCGTTCCACACCCAGTCACCCATTACTCATTTATGACTAGGGTTAGAGAATAGATTATAGAGATCAAAAATCCAAAATCTTTCAATTTTCACTCTGCAGCTCTGCCTCACTCGACACTGTCTTAGCGCTTCTATCTCAATATTCAGAATTTTTGCTGGCTTCTCTCTCAATATTCAGAATTTTTGCTGAAATCTCAATATTGAAGCTCAAGTTTTACTGATATTCTGTAGAGACCAAAGAAATTTTTGCTTTTGCTCTCAACAGGTAAGAGTTTTTTCCTTTGCTCGAAGCCTCGATCTTATTCTTAGAAGTTTTCTTCTCCATCTTCAATTTCTGTCCATGTACTCTTTGTGTCTTGCAGTATTGTGAATATGATGTTGGTACTGGTAGTGCTCCTGCAGGTGTGTGTGGTTGAATGAATTCTTGAAAGTATTGTGAGTTTGGTTTAAAGTATTCTTTTATGTATACAAGATGATCTTTATGGTGTCACATGATCTAATTTTTTAGTTCTCAAGTATAACTACGGAGAAACTAAGAATTCCTAGATACTATTGATGTTGCAAGTGCAATAGCGAAATGCTAATAGGTCTGGGATATCTGCTGGACAGGAGGAACTGCTGTTGTTCTTAACCATTTTTGTTTATAATGTGCACAAATTACTGGCATAGGATTAATATTTTGAGCCTATCTTGTTTCACTGCAAAACTGCTTTGGACTATAACTTTGTTGTTTGAAGTGGCTGCAAAGTTGTTTCTCCACTGATAATTCTATGCTAAATATAAGGTCAAAGAGATTGTGGTTAGATAAACAGATATAGATACTAGTGGAGCCTAACACATCAGATCAGTGTTAAGTTCACTTCCAGTATTTGTAGTCATGTACTCCGTTCCAACAGAGAGTGTATCATGATCTATTTTGATCGTTGAATGCACCTTATGCCATCATTTTTATCCCTTTTAGTAATCGTAATCATATTTAGCTGAAGTGTGTGTAAAAGGTGTATCCCTGGAATAGTCATTAGATTTACAATTTTGTTGCCAGGTTGACAGAGCCATGTCACTTTCCTGAGTGTTTTTTTTCCTGGCGTGTTGTTGTTACTGATAGTTCCTTTCTTCTTTGTGCCATTTTGTGTAATTGGTGTAACTGCAAGTTTTTGTTCAAATCCCTGAAGGTCTTGACTGTATGTATTTGCGTAATAGACTTCCCAACCATTGAAGACAAACACTGTTTTGCGTGTGAAGTTCTTTATCTGATTTTGTTTACTGCTTGCTGTTGTGTTGCCATGTTATTTTGGGATGAATAAATGCATCTAAACATAGTACTGTATGTTTGGAAAATATTTTGAATGTTAACGGTTTAACCCGATAACCAACCCGATAACAATCAATAAGCGATAAACCGATATCTTAATGGTTCTTTTAGCTTTATTACAAACCGATAATCAATATGTAAAACCGATAAACTTCAAAACCGAACCGAACCGACCGATATGCAGCCCTAGACTTTTTGGTGTCTATGAAGACGACCACACCTAAATTGGAAAATGAATTAAGGATGTACACAGTGTATGCTTGACACACATCCATATTATATATAATATGCCTCCAGAGGTACTCTGTTGTTCAGCGACACTCATTTTTTTTAAATGTGGTTCACTATCTTTCTCTGCCATTCACTGGGCATGCGCCCTCCACCCCCCCTCTTTTTCCTATTAATTGATCTGTTTTGACCCAAAATTATGATTGCAGAATTTGGCAAATCCAACTGCTTTGCTTTTGAGTTCTGTCTCCATGCTTCGTCATCTGGAGCTTCATGATAAAGCTGATCGCATTCAGGATGCCATCCTAAAAACAATTGCAGAGGGAAAGTATCGAACAGGTGACCTTGGTGGTACCGCATCAACAACTGAGTTCACGAATGCCATCTGCGATCATCTTTGAACTTGTTGGTCCGTGTGTATATTATATTTTGCAATGGGTTCAACTAAGGGGATGTATCTTTCAAAGATGCAATTGAAATTATTTTATTGCTTTTGGCGACTTAACTATATTTCCTTGGGTTTTATAGAAGTTTGCATAATGATATCAGAATTCATTCTCAAAGGATATGGAATAGCATCAACCAGTAATGGGTGGCTTCCATGTTAATTTGCAAGGAATAAGAGTGTCATTCTATCATTATAGGTTTTCAATTTTCTTTTCCTCAAGTATCTACAGAGCAATGGCAGATCTTTGTTGGTATTCTTATATTGTAGGAGTTATGTTGAACTTGGTAGGTTTTCAGGACTTTCAGTGGATTGTTTGATAAATTCAATGTCATGCTAAAATATAATGTACATTTTGATCATTTACTGTGGACTACTAAAATCTTTGATGTCTTTCTGTTTGAGATAACTGTATTTCTGGGTGATGGTGTAGATGCGCTTGTTGTCAATTGCTCATGGAAATTGTAAAACACAAGTGAACTGTCAATTAATTAAACCATGTTATTTTTTCTGGAACATCATTGTTGAGTGACATCCATAGTCAGCCCCTTAAGCTAGTTTAGTTTCGGCGTACGCTCCAATGTTAATAAATGTATGCCTATTAAATACAATATGACCACAACCCCAAAAAGTATGCCGCGTAGAACTCACACCTGGGGTAGAGCAAAATGATGAATAAAATCATACATGTGGCATATGGACTCACATAATTATTAAACATTAAATTTTGAATTTAAAAAAGGGAAAAGGATATGGGATGATCATTTTTTTAAAAAAATGACTCATAATTGAAAAGATGGACATGCTGTAGCCAGTCAGCTAAAGTAATTGGGTTATTCTCAAATATAGACCCAAATTAGAGTGACTTTTAAATTTTTGCCCCAAATAAAAAGGCTTTGTTAAAATAGCCTTAACTTGTTAAGGCATATTTTCTTAGATGAAAATACCCTTCTGCAAGCCGTTAAATCTCTTTCATCCAACTTCAGCTTATATTTGAGAATAATTCGTTTCTTCCACATTTCAGAATCGATCTCCAAAAAATTCGTTATTAAATCTCTTTCTTCCAAATTTCACAATCGACTTTCAAACATTCGTACTCGACTTTAGCCGTAAGGGTTCTTCAGGTATGAATTTCATCATCAAAATTCATTGTGGTAATTTTAGCTTATTGATGCATTGTGGTAATTTTAGCTCGTTATATAATTAACATATTGATTTAATTTTTGGGGAGGTGAACGTAAGCTGAAGTTGGGATATGGTGTTGTTGTAGTAACATATTTACCATTGAGGAATTGCGTCGAACAGGTTATGGGGAGTTTGTTATTGCGGTTATAATTGTGTTTGAGTAGTTGTGAGGGGGTCGGTCTTGGAGGGAAAGGCCGTTAATATGGGAGTTAACATTGATCGCAACATATTTTGGGAAGACCAAACGCATAAAGGTCAAGGTGGTACAAGAAATTAGTTTCAAGTATTTCAAACTAGTGGTATAATTAACATTAGAAGATGATGAGGAATTGTGTCGAACAGGTTGTGGGGAGTTTGTTATTGCAATTATAATTGTGTTTGAGTAGTTGCGAGGGTTTGGTCTTGGAGGGAAAGGCTATGTTTTCCATTTAGGATGAATCCAACCTATGTTTTAGAGATTAAAGAAGCACTTACTTGTTGATTCTAAGATAGAACACCTTAGCTATTAGCTTGTATAACATAGAACAACAAACAATGAATTTAAACTCTCTAATGGTAGTAGGATTTGTCACTTTAGGTAACAAGGTTACTATTATACAACTTTTCAGTGTTAAAGAAAATCCTTCATTGTTGAACACACATCATATTTATATTCATTGACCATTTGTTGTTGAACCATGCTTACCTAGATATGTTGGAATAATCACTGGTGTTTCTGGCAACTTCTTTTGTCTCAAAATCGCATGTTTCTGTTGAATCGTTAGATAGAATCTCCTGAAAGTCAATTGCCCTTGCTCTTTTTCTGCTCTTTCTGGGATGTCTGCTTCTCTTGCTGTCGTATTTCATCTTATCTGGTCATATAGCAGGAGAGAGTTCCCAGGGATAGAGGCTCCTTGCACTGGGAATCCTCACGTTTCTCCTGGGTAAGTCAAAAACATACATTAATAGATACTACTTTGGATCCGTAAGCTGTTATTCTTTTGTTCATAATTGTTCGATATATCCTCGAGGAGAGTGTCGTAGTTCATAAATACAGAATCAATTTGTGGATGCACCATTGATTTGACAGCCTAATTTACAGTTATGTTAACAAGGTAACTTCCATTGAATTTGCAGCAGAATAATGAGATAGCAAATGGTAGGCTACTTGTTACTGTATTTGTCCTCTCTGTAGTTGCTAGAAACATCATATCAAGGTGATTGTAGATCTGCACTGAAAATGGTCATACTAAATCAATTTTTTAGGATGTCCATTACATCTTGCAAACTTCTGCAATAGACAATAGATTCTACTTCGTCATATTTTCTCCGTTTTGTTTAAACAGTCTTGAGTTTAACACGCTACACTTCTAGTTGCATATTTTCTTTATTCAAGTTTTCATATTCGCTTTTTTCATTAATTAATTGATTACACTACTTCCAACTATGTTTGCAGGTTTCTATGAGACGCTGATTGCATATTACTCTTGGAGAGGTGCTAAAGGTTATCGATTTACTGTCATCCCTGACTATTGAAGTCTTCAAACTTCATGTAAACTCTCAATGTAGTTACTAGTTTCTAAAATGAGTTTTGTTATAGTTTGTATTTCTCGCACGCGTTTTGTCCTTCACACTTCAAAAAACTTCTAAATACTGAACACGCATCATATTTATAAAATTTTTTGGCTGTATCCGGTGAGGCGAAAAATATATTCAACAAAGCATTAACCGAAAATCAGAAAAGCAAAACAAATACTAAAATAATAAGATTCCTAGTTTAAAAACTAAAATAAGATTCTTGTTACTTTTTTTCTTTCATAACTGCACTAAAATACATGAGGTTTGAATCACCTAACTTATACACATAGCCCTGGATTTTTATTGTAACGTGCTCTCTTTAATATTGCTCCACTTCTCAATAATAGTCAATATATCATTTCCTTGCAACACCATACTATCAGAGTATTGAGTTGATAAACTATGTTGTATCACTTGCAACCTATCTCTGAAGTAAACAACCCTCTCCGAATTACCCCTATAGTGTGTGTTACTTAGTAGTTTCAGGTGCGATTTTAGCATCTTCAGATTCTGCCATATATTTCAAGTTATGCCCCATGGGCAAGAATTGACACTTCCTTAGTCTGTAATGATTTGACAGATGACCTATAACTCTTGCTCTAGAGGCAAGACTGAGACAGTTATGCCCCATGGGCAAGAGTTGACACTGTCATAGTCTATAATGATTTGGCAGATGACCTATAACTCTTGCCCTAGAGGCAAGACTTTGACAGTTATGCTCCATGGACAATAGTTGACTATGCCTTACTCTTTAATGATTTTACTTGTTGAAGATATATATTCTAAATTAAATTGTTACTAATCTTTTGTTGTCTCATTTTTCCCAAGGGTTGTGCATGAAATGAATGGAAAAGAAATGAGTATTGAGCAATATAATATGGAACAATCAATTGAAATTATTGATAGAAATAACGAGTTACAGGTTATCGAATCAATATTAGAGACTGCAATAGATGAAGAAATGGGGCAATCATCAAAGATTAAGAGGGTACGACAAAAAAAGAAGAGGATACTCTATGTCGAGACTACTCTCTTGAGACACAATGCCTCTTTGAATGAGGTAAGTGTTAAGTCGATCTTCATTGACAAACAAAATATGATGACGTGCATGTCAAACATTGCAATTACATACAACATCCAATTTAAGGTTATCAAATCAAGCATAGTAAGATATTCACTGCCATGTTTGGACGACAACTGTGTGTAGAGATTTCATGCCTCGAAGATTCTCAATTCTTTGCTCTTTCAGGTTACTACATATGAAAAGGCTCACAGTTGCTCGGTTGATTTTATAACGTTCGACCACAAGAATGCAATATCAAAGGTCATATGTGACTACATACTAGAGCTTGTGTGTGACTCTGGTAACGTAATCACACCAATCTTCGTGGTAGATGAAATGAGAAGAAAATATGGAATAATCATATCATACAACGAAGGATGGCGAACGATACAGTATGCCTATACGGTGATAAGAGTAACCGCGGAAGAGAACTACAACAGGTTGCCATCGTATCTTCACATGATGAAAGAAAATAACCCAGACACGTACAAAAACATAAAGAGGGACAATGAGAACAGGTACAATGCTATACTGTTGAAATTGAAAACTTTTACCCAAGAGGCAAAAGTTTATTCTTTAATTACACTGATTAAATTATTAACATATATGCAACTCTTGTCTCATAGGCAAGACTTAGTTTAAAAAATTATTGAAATTGAAAACTTTTGCCCAAGAGGGAAAAGTTTATTCTTTATTTGCACTGATTATTATTAATATAGATAGAACTCTTGCCTCATGGGTAAGACTTAGTTTAGAAAATTGTTTTACAAATGTTATACTGTTGAAGTTGAAAACTTTTGCCCAAGGGGCAAAAGTTTATTCTTTAATTGCATTGGTTAGATTATTAACATATATGCAACTCTTGCCTAATGGGCAAGACTTAGTTTAGAAAATTGTTGAAATTGAAAACTTTTGCCCAAGAGGCAAAAATGTATCCTTTATTTGCACTGATTATATTATTAACATAGATGGAACTCTTGCCTCATGGGCAAGACTTAGTTTAGAAAATTGTTGTACAAATGCTATACTGTTGAAGTTGAAAACTTTTTCCCAAGGGGCAGATTATTAACATATATGCAACTCTTGCCTAATGGGCAAGACTTAGTTTAGAAAATTGTTGAAATTGAAAACTTTTGCCCAAGAGGCAAAAATTTATCCTTTATTTGCAATGATTATATTATTAACATAGATGGAACTCTTGCCTCATGGGCAAGACTTAGTTTAGAAAATTGTTGTACAAATGCTATACTGTTGAAGTTGAAAACTTTTGCTCAAGAGGCAAAAGTTCATTCTTTAATTGCACTGATTAGATTATTAACATATATGCAACTCTTGCTTCATGAGCAAGACTTAGTTTAGAAAATTGTTGTACTCTGATTATAAGCATCAAATGCAAATTGTTATTAATATTCTTTTGCTCAACACAGGTTTCAATATGCATTTTTTGCTTATGACGCTTCAATCATTGGATGAACCAACTGTAGATCGGTAATAATGGTAGATACAATATTTTTGAATTCAAAATATCGTGGTGTCCTCATGATAGCAATGTCAAACTCTAAATCTGAGATATTACTTTCCGCAATCACCTATTCTGAAATGTTGCATTCCCAGAGTACTTGGCATTGAAACTTAGACCCCCTGCTTTGCCTTTTTTTTTCATTTGACGGAGGGCAACAGGATTACTGAGATTGAGCAATGTAATATTTTATAAATTTTTTTCCTACAATAGCTCATCCATGTTTTGCAGAAATTCATTCCTCATTGCATATCTTAATACAACATTTTATTTTTCAGGGGAATATAAGGGCATACATACATAGTACGTTCTTGTTCAAGTTTATGTTTGTACGTAATGCACGTACTCTCTGATTACATTTTCTGGTTCGGGCCTATTGGGTTAGTGTTATCTCTAACTATAGTTGAAAAATTAAAAGAGAAAAATAATAGGTTCTTTTAGAAGAGGAAAACAAACTGTTCACTTAGTTGTACTGTTTCCATTTATTATCCATGAACAGGGGTTACTAGGAGATGGAGCAACGTAAATTTTGTAGCATTTTTTTTTCTTTTGCAATAGATTATCCATGTTTAGCAAAAGAAATTCTTTATTGCATACCTTATACACCATTCTTTCCTTTTGGGGGAATATAAGGGCACACTTAATACGATCATGTTAACTAGTTTATGTTTGTATCTGAGAATGCATAGTTGAGAAAAATCTGGAGAAAAAAAAGAGAAAAAAAAAATCTAAATAAAGGTTAAAGACAAATAAATTGAAAAAAGGAAAAAAATAAAGAAATAGATAATGGTTGAGAAAAAAGAAAAAGAGAAAAAAATAAAAGGTTTAGACAAATAAATTAAAACATGAAAAAAAAGTTAAAGGAAAAAATAAAAATTGAAAATAATAAAAAATAAAATAATAAATTTAAAGGAAAATAATAAAAAAAAGTGAAAAGAAAGTAGAATAATAAAAGTAAAGGAAAAATAAAAAAGTAAAAATAATAAAAACTAAAATTTGAGAGATAAATGATTATGGAAAGTTTAAAAATATATTTGAGAAGTAGAGGGGCAAAGTGGTACTTTTAGTATATTAAAAAATAAGGAAGACAATTCTTCAAAGACATTCTTATTTGGGGTCAAATATCTAAAGTCACCCATATTTGAGTCTATGACATGCAATTTTCTGGAGTTTCCTTTTTTAGCCATTTGGCCCAATTGGTCACATGTAGTCTCTATACTCAATTGATACACTTTTATACCACATTGATACACTTTTATACTATAATGATACACTTTTTAAAAAAGAGAAAGAAAATTCTATGCAAGGACATGCAGCCCCCATATCCAATTGATACTCTTTTATAACACATTAATGCACTTTTATACTACATTGATACACTTGCAGTGTCCATATACTCAATTGATACTCTCTTATACTAGATTGATACATTTGTAGAATGCATGTAAAAACTATATAGCGTCGTATAAAATATGTATCTAAATATTAATTATAATTAAAAATTGTATATAATGTGTATAAAAATGCTATATTATTATATAAAATATGTATATAATTAAAAATTGTATCATTATTATATATAAATATATAACTTTAACAATTGTATTATATTAAAAGTATATGGTATTTTGCTTTACTGTATAAATAAGTAGAACTAAACAAAACAAATAGTATGTTATTTTAATAATGTTGGTGAATGCAAAATAATTTGAAAAAAAAAGAAGCAATTACTCAATTGTTTAAAAGGAATAAAAAAGAGTAGAATTTAAAAAAAAAAAAGAAAGAAAGGAAAAAGGAGCCCGAAAAAGCATGGGCCATTAAGGATGAAAAGTGACAGAAAGGGCCAAATTGTGTTGTGCCGAAAGTTAGTGATTACGTGGATATACCCAAAACAGAAAGGGCCCATCCCTTAATGGCTATTTACTGAGTATTTAATTATGAGTGCTATTTGTGGTATTATTTTAGTTTTAGGTGCTATTTTTGTCCTTTTTCCTAAAAAAAACTATTGAATATATTCAGCTAATGAGCGCAGGTTGGACGAAAACTTTCTGTTTTTGGAGAAAGTGCAACCAGCGGCTGCATGTGGTCATTTGGGGCCGCAGTTGGGGTTCGAAAGTGGGCGTCGTTTGAAAAAGTTGCACCTTTTCATGAATCATTGCTTTCTATTTGAAACAACACTTTTTGGTTATAAATATCTGATTTTTTTCACAGGTTTTAGTACGAAAATTTTGAAGTAAAAACACTATTTTTCTTATAAAAATTCAAGTATGATATACAAATCGTTGAGTGAGTTCGTGATTCAGCAAATTTGAGGTACAACTATTTGTTGAAGTGAATTATTTTATTTTGTGAGGATATATTTCATTAACCTCGCGTACTTGAGGAAAATTTACATGGTATAACCCTAATAGTGGGTGACTTTTGATTTTTGATCCCAATAAGAAAAGTCTTTAAAGACTGGCTTTCTTTCCTTTATAAGTATCTTACAAGTACAATTTTACCCCTCAAATATATTTTTTAAATATTATGATGAAAATATATTGAAACTTTATTTAAATTTTAACTCAAAAATAATTTATTAAAAATATTTTAAAATGCATGGACAAACGCTAGCTTAGTTTAGCCATAACTAGCACCCAACTCCGCTAAGGACCATTTCAAGTCCGAAGAAGCATTATTTCTCTTTCCGTTTACAACTTTTTCTTTTCTTTTTATTAAACTTTCTTTCTCATAATAGTATCTTTTTACATCAACAATTTGCAATCCGAAGGATTGAAGACATTGGTTTTTCAGATTGCGAGAAGATTACTTGGAGGCGGCGGTAATTCAGTTGCAACGCCTATTGGGTATTTGGGTTGGACCTTCACTTCCGCAGCTTCCGAATACAACTTGATCCACGCTACTCTTTTCCCCGGCGATTGTATTGTCCCTGAGATCGCTGAGTCCGTCAAGCAGGTCGCTTCTTCTCCTTTATTCCTTTATTGCTTCTGATTTCTCTTGATTTCGATGGAAATATTGCGTTCTTTTGTTATTTTCCTAGACTAGATATATATAATTAGATGCAGATTAATATTCCCACTGCTTGCAGCATCTGTTAAAAGAATAGATCAGAATTTTGTTGCTTCGATGTGTTATTGTTCATCCACTCTTTTTTGCCTCTATTTTCTTGTAACAAATTTGCACATTGGAATATTAGATAGTA
>NC_061112.1:142106904-142140161 GCF_002878395.1 Capsicum annuum
GTGTATGATTGGATTTGGAAATAAAGTTTGTAACTTTGGGAGAATTCTTCTTTTGGAATGAAATTGTTTCGAGGTTGTTGAAGTTTCATGTTAAAGAAACTTGTTCCATTTGCTTGTTCTTGTTCGAGGTTCTTGTTAAAGAACTTGAAGTTTCGAGGTTCTTATTCCATTTGCTTCTAAGGAAGATGATAACTTTGTTAAAAGAGAAAGGGAATAGAGAATAAGAATGGCTGAAGAAGAAGATGAAGGCGGGCGGTGGGGCGAGGGGTGGGGGTGACTGGAGAAGAAGATGAAAGGGGGGAGGGGGGCGGATGGCTGGAGAAGAAGAAGAAGAAGGGGGTGGGGGCAAGGGTTTTTTTTTTTTTTTTTAAATATTATAATTCTTTTTATATTATAATTTAATTAGTGATAAAAAAATTTAAATTATTTTTGGATTTTAATGCCATGTGTCGGCGCGTGTGGGTAACACACACTTTAACTTTTAGCCGATAGGAAAAAAAATGTCCAATTGAAAAAAAATGTGGGAGAGTTTAGGTTCCTAATAGGAACAAGCCTTAGTTTAGGTGTCTAAGTGAATTTTGGCAACAAGTTTGAGTGCCCATCGATGCCTTTGGCCTTCTTCAAATTCACCATCACATCCATGCATTATATAAGTTGCTGAAGGATGGTAACTTTTTCATCCAACAAAAAATTTACAACCACCTCAACTATGTCATTTAAGAGTTGATAAATATCTCACTGCAACCTTTTCAAATCCTAGTGCATGAAAATGTAAAATTCTTGATATATTCACTTTATTTGTCTTTCTTTCATTGTAGCACTAATCCACAGATCGAGGCAAAACAACTACCAGTCTCTGTGTTTGTACAATTATCCGGCTTCTTCAACTTCGACCTTTTCCATATAAAATCTTGAATAGGCACTTCAGTCCAAAAGGTACGTATTGATGACAACGATCAGCCTCTTCACCATAATTTCTGATTGATTTTTTTTATAAACAACCAACAAAACTACGATACCACAACTTGTCGTTGCCAACATATCATCAATTTGAATCTTTGATCTTCTTCGTGATGTAATATCGCTTTTAGATTGTTGGAAAATATGTCCAAGAACACATATATAATATACGAAGAAAACAAATTAAGATAAAGATTAATAATATGAACATTGAAAATAAGATTAGAGGCTTGAAACTCGCCCGAAACGCTTTCCTGAAAATGATATTTGATTCCTCTCCTCAACGAGATTGCTATGGAATTCTATGCAAATAGTTTTAGTGGATATGACAAGCTTTTAGATTTCTGCACTAAGCAGATAGTGAAGATAATCCTATTGAAAAGCAAGAAATCTAAAA
Source organism: Capsicum annuum (assembly GCF_002878395.1). Classification (NCBI taxonomy): domain Eukaryota; kingdom Viridiplantae; phylum Streptophyta; class Magnoliopsida; order Solanales; family Solanaceae; genus Capsicum; species Capsicum annuum. The sequence continues at coordinate 142,108,262 of NC_061112.1, forward strand.
CTTGATCTTTTTGAAAAGAAAATAACTCTTTGGGGAATGTTGTAAGAAAAGTAATAACGTGAAAAGTTTCTCTAAACTTTCTGTAAAGATTTATTGAAATCTCAAGAGGTAGGATATATATAGAAGTGGTGAAAATCAAATATTGAAAGGACACAATCATTCATCTAATAGACACCTCTTCACTAAAAAGACATCTCTTTTCATAAAAGACACAACCTTTCACTAAAGACATCTTTTCATAAAAAAATTTTAAATTAATTTATTTTAAACAAAAATCCAACACTATCTACCTCATATCACAATTACCAGCATTATCATTCTCATATATTTCATTCATGGTGTCTTTTGTCCCATTTTCATATTCTATATATGTGTGGGTAGGGGTGAGTGTAGGAGAATGTGGGGCGGGGTATGGGGGATAGGTCATAGGTGGGTTGTATTGAGTGGTTTTGAGAGTGAAAGGAGAGAATGTCACTTGTTTTTTCTATTTAACTATAGGAAGTCATTTTCTTTATTTTCAAGCTTATTTTCTGCAGAAAAATATTTTCATATTTTTTTTAAAAACGTTCTCCATATTAAACACACCTTAATTAATTTTAAGAGGATTCTACTTATTTCTTGTTCACACTATTGCTCTCTTTTTAGACTAAATAATATATAATCGTCAGTCAAGTAATGATGAGAAAGATCAAGGTATAGCAGTTTAATCCCCAACTGCGATCATCCAATATGGATTTGAGTATCTATTAGGGTATGTCTTTGGGAACTGATAAAGGAAGTGTCTAAAACTCTAAACGCATCAGGGACATGATTATTAATCACCAAAAATTTCTTCAAGGTGTTTCGAGTATTTCGTGTTTTTATCTAGGCAAGTACCTCTTGACTTTGTTTCAACATTTGTTTTACATGAGATCCTGATCATCTTCCTTCCCAAACCAGACAAGTGAAACCACTAGTACATAATTTAGAGGGTGTCTGAATGAGCTTTTATAAGCTAAACGTTAAAAGTTATAAATAGGGAAGGCCCTACTTTTGACTTCTTTTTATATTCTTTGGCTTAAAAGTGAGTGTTTAAAAGAATCTTTTTACTTTGTCAAACACTACTAAAATTAAAAAAATGCTTAAAAGAAAAAAACACTTAAAAAAAATAATCCAATCTAAACACCAACTTAAGCATTTTTTCGTTGACTGTGGATTTTTTATTAGGCGACTAATTAATGTCTTTGATCTTTGATTTTCCTAAAATTATTGTAAAGTAAGTAATTGTTGACACTAAAATAAATATATATTTATTTATATGATGCAATGAATATTATTAAATTAACACAACATAAAGATTAAAGAAGCAATACCTAAAAGTTCCAAAGTAAAGTATGAGAAATTGCCCATAATTTATTTTAATCAAATTATTGTCATACGTCTCTGAATATCGTATGATTTTTTTTTTTTTTAAAAATGAAGTGTATGAAAACTTAAAATAATCTTCAATATTAAAGATACATCTTCACTAGTAAAGATCTACCACAATCAATATAATCCCTTTCAGTGGCTACTTGATTTGTACATAAATTATATTAAGATCGTTGTTAATAGGAAAATAATATAATAGATGAAATATATATATATATATATATATATATATATATATACTAGTTGGCTTTATGTTAGTAAAGGAAGCCTTTAGTGATAGAACTAGATACATTATAGAGAAAATGGTCTGTTACTCCCCAACCTTTAGTCGAAATTTCAACGACACACTTAACCTTTTAATGTGACCTATTACCCCCTGAACTTATTTTTACCGAATTTATTACCCCCCAGTTGCTTTCGTGTCACTGGAGTGACTACACGCGCCTATAGGCGCGTCAGTTAACTTTTTTTCACTTTAAAATCATTATTTTTTTATTGCCACATCATTATTTTTGATAATTATTATTTTTTCTTAATAAATATTGGCTTCTTTGTCTATTCTTCTTCTTCAATGGCTTCTTCTTCTCCTCTTCTTCTTTTTCTTCTTCTTCTTCAATGCCTTCAATGGTGAAATGCCGATGAACAGTGACGGCGCCGGAAAATTCAAAATTCCGTCGACTTTTTTTTTTGATGAATTTCACGTAATTCAATTCAAAATTTTGATTCAACACGTTGATTCAACATTCGATTCAGCTTCACGTAATCAATGACATTCAACTTTTTTGATTCAACATTCTCACATAATTCGAGTTCTTGGATGTCATTGAAGAAGAAGAAGAAGAAATGCCATTAATGAGTTCTCACTTGAACTAAGAACTTCGATTCAAAAAACTTGAAAAAAATTAAGAACTTGAATTCTTGAATGAGGAGATGAGGAAGATGATAAATTAATCTTGAATGCCATTGATTAGTTCTTGGATGCTATTGAAGAAGAAATGCCATTAACCCGAATTAACTTGAAAAAATTTAAGAAGTAGAATTCTTGAATGAGAAGATGATGAAGAAATGCCATTGATGGGTTCTTGGATGCCATTGAAGAAGAAGAAGAAGAAGAATTGAAGAAGAAGAAGAATTGAGGAAGAAGAACTGAAAAAGAAGAAATGAAGAAGAAGAAAAAAAAATAATAATTGTCATTGATGGGTTCTTGGGTGCCATTGAAGAAGAAGAAGAATTGGAGAAGAAGAAGAATTGAAGAAGAAATAAAGAAGAAGAAGAAGAAGAAAGAAAAATAATAGTTGAAAAATAATAATGTTAAATTGTTATTTTTTTTAGAAGTAAAAAATAAAAAATGATGAGGCAATGACGTGGCATGACGTGGCGGCGCGTGCATCACACCATATTTGCAATGACTGGTTGTCAGTTTTGGGGGATTTAATAATTCTACTTTAAAATAGTTTAGGGAGATAATAATTCCACTTTAAAATAGTTCAGGGGGGTAATAGGTCACTTTTAAAGGTTGAGTGTGTAATTGAGATTTGAAGTAAAGGTTAGGAGGGGGTAACAGACCATTTTCTCTACATTATACAACATAGGATAAGACTGTATACACATCATTTTTCCTACACCCTTTCTACAAAATTATACTAGGTATGCAATATATTGATCTTCAACGATGTACAATATATCGTATTGATCTCTGATGATATTTCATTATTGATTCGACCAAATCAAATAGCTTTTATCTAAATTTTGTATTTATATAAAATAGTTATTACATATGTAAAAAATAGTATTAAGTTAGAACTCACTAATTTTAAGAATTAAAATTAAAATTCATAAACTTCAAATGTTGATTTCATTGTAAATATCATTTGTTTATAATTAGGATTCATTAGTTAGCTTTTAAGGGTTTAAGAGAAGTATCTATTTAAAATCCAAATAGTGAGAGTGTTGACCAATTGAAATTTGTTTCAAGAATATGTGATACACCATAACTCAAGTTTCTTTGATAATAATTTTCTTTGTACTAATCTAGAACATTAAAAATAATTTTTAAATTTACATAATGTAGCGTAATTTTCCTCTTTCCATCGTTGATATTTTAAACTAGATTAGGCTCTTGAAAACCTTAAGGAATACAGATGTGCAAATAAACTACATTCATAAATGGATTGATCGAAAACAAAAGCAACTAATTAATAATACTAAATGTTATAAGTTCAACTTCTACTGACTATTTTTTGCTCAAATTATAATAGATCATATGCATACAACAACTGTCTCAATCCCAAATAAGTCGGGATCTGACTATATATGTATGACAAAAACTATTTATGCATATATAGAACACTAAAATGTAAATTCTCTTTGAAATCTGTAACACCAGATCCTCAGGATCTAAGAACTACTTAATCAATTAAGATTTTCTTTCTTAAAATCATCAAGCATCTCTTCCATGACAGATAAGTTATAAACATCCTGACTCAGATTCTTAGCATCTTCAATGGATTCTCCTAGGCCTCTTAAACGTGCAACTTCGCCCCAGAACTTAGATTCTTGTTTCTCGAAAGGGTAGGAAGGAAATTCTTTCTCCAAGCTTGTAAGATTGTCCCAAAATCCATAATCACCATCTCCGAAATCCAACATGACTTCTGCATCAGCGGCAGCCTTTCGAAAATTATTCATCAGTTGAACAGTCTTCGATGGCAACACAGCATCAACAAGATTGTTTTTGGCTTTGGTGCACGCACTGGAATTGACTTCTGCAACAGAAGCAGCCTTTCGAAAATTACTCATCACTTGAACATTCTTCGATGGCAACACAGCATCAACAAGATTGTTTTTGGCTTTGGTGCACGCACTGGAATTGACTTCTGCAACAGAAGCAGCCTTTCGAAAATTACTCATCACTTGAACATTCTTCGATGGCAACACAACATCAGCAGCATTGTTTTTTGGCTTCGATGCACGCACCGGACAATGAGCAGTCTTGAAAGGGAGACAACGTTTTGTGTAAAATAGCACAGCTCCCGTCTTCTTATCTCTAACAGCTTCTAACTCTGACTCCATGACAATGCTCAGTTTTTTGTACTCTTAACTCTATTTTTTGTGTGTATTTATACTAGGTGGATTCATGTTACCACATAAGCCTAATAAGTGATATTTCATTTATGCCAACATTATTGTAACTTAAAATGAAATTACTACAAAAAATTTATTGATAGAATCAGATTTTTCATACAAGATAGGATAAGACTGCATACTTGATTCATACATATCATTCTCCTTAGACCTCATTTATAAAATTTCACTAGGTATGTAGTTATTGTTATTATAAAAGCAGATCAAATTATTTAAATCTATTCAAATTGAACAAGACTACTAGATCAAGAATCACTTAAGTTTCTCAATAGATGAGAACAAAATACTACCTTACAGATAAGTATCAATATATTTCATTTGACCATCTAATTTAGCAGAAATGGCCGAAGTAAATGCTACATATAAACTGAATTATATATAATGTGTATATTTTGTTTATACGTATGTATATATGTCTATAGGTATATATATTATCTTTATAGACAGGTATATAATATGTATAGTGAGTTTACTAATGAAGATTTTAACTCAAAATATTGTAGCTTTCTTTATGTGTGAGAAAAATTTCCATAAAATGGCCATGGTGTACCGTAAGATTTAATGAAATGTACACTGAACTAAAAATACTATTTATACTTTCTCCATTTTTTTAAATTGCTCATTTTTCATTTTTTAGGGTCAAACAATACAAACTTTGACCAACATTTTAAGATGTAATTCTTAATCAAAGTGAAAAAAGAAAAATTGTAATTTATGGTACTTTTGTAGATTTTGAATATCTAAATTTTAATTTTAAAGAATTAAATCAATCTAATCTAATATAGTTTTGAAACTTAGTCAAATTCACTCGCGAAAAACAAGGAGAGCAATAATTAAAAAGTAATGGAGGGATTAATTTCATTTAAAAATTCTAAAAGTATTAGTCCACGCTAGTTTTTAGTTTTTTTAGATCTCAAATTTATAAAAAATAATTAAATAATTATTTTATCTAGTTTTCGTGCTTTTAATATAACTTGTTTTTACGTACGTGTATTGCGTGAATGTTCCTTTTTAATTTTTAAAACATCTATATTAAAATAATAATCTTATTTACATGCGGTTACCTTACATCTAAATTTAGCTTAATTGGATGTTTTTAAACTTCTAAATGGTTTTCTAATTATGAGATATTACACTGCAAAAACACTCTACTCCTTTTACTAATAAGCTATTTAGGAAAATGATAGGCAAATTAGTGATTGGCTAGCAGATTGATTTTTAGTATGATACTCTTTCTTTTGCATGAATCAATAATAAAATGCAAATATGAAGACACCACTCATTTCCTTAGAGTTGTTGCTAGAAAATATTGTATTATATCTGAATTCCAAATTATTTTCTAATTATAAAGATCTCAAATAGCAGGACTCTTTTTATTTTGGGTTTTATGCTATAATAAGGAATTTCATTAATATTCTTCTTATCAGTTGATTGTAATGACATCTTTTGATGACAAAATCTAATTAAGAATTCATTTTAGAACAATTATTTAGATTTCACATATAGCAATCTCATCACCTTCTCTCATAAACACTTATTTGTTAGTGGCAAAAGTGCATGCAAGGAAGGCTTCATAATAAATTGATCACTTAATACTGAATCAAATAAGTAAATTTATGAATTCTAAATAGTTAGGCAGTCTCCTGTTTCACACAATTATATTTTTGAGACCAAAGTACCAAAAATGTTGCATAATGACCAGTAGACCAGGTGAATAACTCATTTATCAGATACATTTTAAGAAATAACTTAGTGTTAGGTGAAATATTACAACAATTACAATTAAAAATACAAAAATAAAGAAAATAAAATAATCTTCTTCTTGAGCTTAGATGCAAATTTCTCACTTTCTTTAAAAAGATTTAAGCCCATCAAATGATTTTATCGATCCGGTAATAATCTTCTTGACTTGTACTTTCTTGGATACAAAAGTTTTCTCACAAAGTACAACTCAACAAACTCTAGACAAAAGTTAATCTCAAAGCTCCACAAAAAAGATCTCCCTTCAACTAAATAAATTTTCTTTTTTACTAATTTTTATGCACTCTATATTTTCTGGTACTTGTAAAAATATGCAAGGCCACCTTTATTTATAGGTGAGATATTCATCCTTCATCAATTAATAAATAAAATGATAAATGAAATAGAGGTTACAAATAGTAATGAAGTAGAATAATGATAGATGTTATAAGAATCTTAGATTCATTATAAAATTGACATATAATGTCATAATGAGGAGTTAGAAGCTGAAAATACAGCATGGAATGGATGAAGTAATGCCTCCAAGAGTTGAGGGAAATAAAGGTCACTGAACGAGGGTTTCTAAATGTTGCATTATAAATAACAAAAATAACTCTCTAGCTAATAAACTAACTTAACAAAAGTAATGCTTCAACTCAATATTAATAAATATGCAGCAAGGTGAATGTACCACACGTCCAAAGCCTTAAAAAGGCTATCAACTGCAAATGTAATGAGACACAAAATATAAATTATTCATATTAAGATGCCTATACAACCAACACTTTGTTTTTAGAATGAATTAATATATATATATATATACACACATCAAAATCTAGTTTCTCTTTCATTCTCATATGCCTCGTAATATTGATTTTATATAAAATTTTACATAATTATTTCAATTAAAATAATAGTGTTAAAATTTATCTATTTCTGTCATGTTTGAAAAGTTTATTTCTGGTGAAAATTTGTTAACTCAAGAAAATGCACTATTAAAAAACAAATGCAATATTGTAAAATACGTAATTGTCGACACTAAAACAAATCCAATATTTATTTATATGATACAATGAATTTTATTACATTAACACCGTAAATGAATACAACATCTTCGGAACATATAAATATTAAAGAAGCAATACCTCGAAGATCCAAAGTAAAGCATGAGAAACTGCCTGAAATTTATTTTAACCAAAATATTGTCATACATCTCTGAATGCAGTATGAAATTAAAAAAAAAAAAAGTTTATAATAACTTAAATTAATCTTCACTATTAAAAATCTACATCTTCTTCTTCTTCTGTTTTTTTACTTCTTTTTTTAAAAGAAAAATAAAAATAAAAGATAATTTTATTTATTTGAGTAGTCATTACAGTAGCAAGAGTAGTAGCCACAGTAGCCGGAGCATTACTAGTACTGGATGCTGGGATGCAACCCATAGAAAAGTAAAGTACATCAAGATAAGTAGTTTTCCAAAAAAATTTACAACAAGACGAGGGAATTACTCTAAGTTGCTAGGCAGCACACCAAGTGGTAGCTGCCTAAGTTGCTCGGACACTTCAAAATGTTGCCGCACCCGTGTCGAATCCTTCAAAAATGTACTATTTTTGGAGGATCCGACACGCACCGTAGACATTTTTGAATAGCCAAAAAACTGCTAGTTGATCGCCATTAGTAGTGAGTGTCTGAGAAGCCAAAACATGTGTCACTTGATTTCCTTCCCTGTAATTATGATGTATTGGAGGATTCTTCGATTTGCTCAACCAAAATCTGCACAAATGTATAATATGTTTATAAAGTGGAGGAGAGGTGGGGTGTAGAAAAAGTTTAATTACCTTTGTCCAATCCGTTTCTATGAGTACAGGTATATAGTGATGATGATAACCTAATTTTCAGGTTCTGTTTTCGGGATTTTAAGGGCAATTTGGACCTTTATCTCACCCAAGGTCCGTCCATAGCATAAGATTCACGCCCCAAAAGCATAAGGCACGATATAATTCAGTTTTCCTCTCAAAATAAAACCCTAACTCCTTCCCCAAAGATCAAGAAATTCATCCCTAAGATCAAGAATTCCAAGAAAAGGATCAAGACCTAGGTTCCATTCTTCTAACTACGAAATCTAAGGTACGTGGGGTTTATCCTAAAACTACATGGGCTTGTTGAAACATTCAAACATGAGTTAAAGATTATCAAGCATGAATTTAGAAAGGGGTTTTGAAATCCATGATTTTAATTATGCTTTCTGAATGTTTTAGTGATATTGTGTTTTGGCCTTTCGGCCTTTCCCCCCTTAAATTGATTTACATGTATATATATGTATGAAAATTGAGATTTGAAGATTGTTGAGAGCACAAATTACGAAATCCCTCTCTGGTGTTGAATAAAGGTGTATGATGTTGTCGGAAAAGAGTTGAAATGCATGTTTTATGGTTCGAAAGTAGTTTTCTCAATGTCATATATAGTATTTGAACATGATTTAGAGATGATGAGAGGGTGTTTTCTTGATATAATTACGTTTTGTGTTAAAGAGAAAGAATTACTTGTGAATGAGAACTTTGACATGACCACCTTATATTATTGAAATGTTTATCAGGAAAGTTGCTTGCATGGTTTTACATGATTTATAAGAGAGGATTCTTTGATTTGATTTATTGATATGGTGGTCCCAAACCTCGTGTTTTGAAAACAAAGATTTTAATATGTTATTAATGGCTCAGAGATGCGACTTGCAAGTCAATGGTATGACGATACTATATTGTACGTATGCCATAACAGAGTTAGAGTTTTCAGAGTTTGTTTTCAGAGAATACATGTTTTAAAGAGTAAAAAATGGGCTTAAAGAGGGTTAGGTGGTTACTCGAAGAAGGCTTGAGTTCAAGTGACTCTTAGCCTAAAACCGTATTTTGCCGATTCGGGTATATTATTATTGTACGCTGGCGACGGTCCTGTGGCGTAGTAGAGACAGAGACTCCGACCCTTGCGACAAACTTGGGTTGGGGGATTGGCTGCTGAGTTAATGGAAGATTCCATATAGCCCGTGGAATCTCAGAGTTGTAGGGTATACCACCTAGCACAGAAGTAAAACAAAGAGTGTCACAGAGTTCAAATGATTTTACAGAGTCTTTTAAATATGCCTATGTGATTCTTACCATATGATATTTATTTATGAATTGTTTTAAATTGCTCTCATATATGTTGTATATAAATTACTATTTTGGATTTGCTCTTCGTACCAGTACAATTGTATTGACCCCTACCTCTCAGGGTCTGAGGTTCAATCTAGGGGTCCAGATAAGCAGTAGAAGTTTCAGACAGACGAGACGTGTCCAGTGGTAAGCCTTCTTTATTTCAGATTTATGTTAGCTATTCAGATTTGGGTCTGCTGGGGGCCTTGTCCCAATTTCCAGACAATTATCATTTTATCATGTAGCAGAGATTTCACAGACTAGTTCAGATATTGTTTAGTTGTTGTTGGGTTTTACTTTCCGTTTTTAAATTGAATTCAGAATGACCATGATTCCGTATTATAGTTCATTCCGCATCTTCTTTTATTGTATGAACGTTGTGCATGACTACCAGATAGAGAGGAGCGTCCGGGCCTTCATGGCTTGGGATGCTCGTCATGGCCAGGGCCTCGGTTTGAATCGTGACAGCCTGCTTATTAGCTAGTTGTGGAATAGTAATATTTAGGAAGTAGAAGTATCAATAAAGAAGATTCTTTTTCAAACATTCTAAGGCCAGTCTTCAAAAGAACCGATGGTTCAACAAAAACTTAGTAAAAATGGAAGGAAACTATGTCCAAATTGCTATTCTGATAGGGAGCTAACTGTGAATTTTTCTATCAGTTTCAGTAAAACATTAATGTAAGCATCTTATGTAAAGGGTCAATATGCAGGAGATGGCATCTGATTAACTGCCAATTCTGGTCCACCAAGATTTTCATGTTAAGGCAGTCAGAGAGTTGATCAAGGAACCTGACATGTTTCAACTCTTTCTACGAAGCAGATGCACAAGTGTAACAGGCAACATGTCAGTTCATTGCAAGTAGAAGATGATTTATAAAGAGGCAACAAGTCCACTGACTCTGAGTAGAGTTACACAATATTGAAAGCACATATATATACGAGGCAGATTAATAGTTATGGAAAAGTCTGTGTACACACATCCACACACTGAGTAACTAAACAACAATAGCTACTGTATACATACTGCTTCTCCACTGAAATTTATGTAGGCCTAAGGCTTCGCTAATTCAACAGATACCTCTCCCATAGAACCTGCACCGATCACATCAAATAGAACCCGACAAAGCTCAACATTGGTAAGAAAAACAATAACTACAACAAGCATATTCAAATAACTACCATTCCCAATCAACACTTTCGACTGTATTGTGTTTAACAAGATTCCCTCCTCTTGAGAAACTCTATCAATCATCTCAAAACCAACCTAAGTTGACAAAACCCCACAAAAAAACACTTATTTATACACAACAAATTGAACTTTGAAAGGAAAAACAAAAACTAAGGCTTTGGGGTACATGTAAAATTACATTGTGTCGAGTTCCGTGATACTTGTTTCCAGGATTTCCCAATCCAACAATCAACCAAGGAGTGTACTCAACCTTAACCCCATTAGGGTCTGGAAGTGAAGCTGACACTCTAATCCTTACTGGGGCTAAAGGCTTTTGATAACAAGGGATTCTTGAATAAGATATACTGAAAGTTTTTGGGGCAGATATTGCATGCAACATTGACCTAATAAAAATAAAAAATGGTAAAACATGATATCATAACTTGGGGAAGAAAGGAAAATAAAATACTAGGAATCCTTAACATACCTTAAGTGGATTGTGTAATAAAGGAGGAAGTAAGGAAGAAGAATAGGAGAAAATGATTGGAGCTAAGAAGAAGCGTTGTTAGGCAGAGTGAATTTGCCCGCCAGTGACACCACCATTTATGCTTCTTCACATCTTTGGATAGACATGATATTTTAAGAATACCATATAAGTACTCCTCCCAAAAAAACAACTATCATTCAAATTATGTCATTATATTTATTACTAGTGTGCCCGTGCCCGTTCTATGCACGGGCGAAGATATGTTTGCAGGAAAATAGTTATGTTTCATAACCGGATCCACTATGATTTTTTTTATCAATAATCCACTCGAATGTGTGCAATGGTGTTTCATATCTTAAAGTTGTTTGTAGTATGCATGCACCCATTATCAGATATGTATGAAACAACTGAAACATATCTTGATAAAAGGGGATATATGTCATTTATTTGACTGCATAGTAGATTAAATAATCCACAGGTCTGTAAGGGACAGCATCACCAAAAGAAACTTTTCGGTCCATATCTTCGGTGTTTTATCAAAATTTTGGTTGAATTGGTCACAATAAAATCCATTGCAAGTGTTAATCTGTCGTTATCACAACACACATAGAAAGTTAATTACCTTAGTGGATATGACAAATTATCAAAAATGCTTAGTAGTCTATAGAGGTTCTCAAGGTTCTTAAACACAAGGTGAGATACAAGAAACTCATAGGGGCAATGGGGGGAATCTGGATGCTGACACATAACCCATGGCACTCCCATATCCAAAGATGTAGCCATCGATGCTGCCCAGTTGACGTAAGGTTTGGAACGAGTACCATAATGAGACTCAACATCACCATTGCCATACTCATTTTCCATCTACTCAAACAATAACGAAGAGCGAGTAATATCAGACTCGTTTCTTAGTAGTCCGAATATAGTAAATCACAATCAAAAGCTAGCTTGAGACAAGATGCGTAAAGATTTTCTTGCTTGAGCATGTCAACAATTTTGGCCGTAAATCATTTCATTTGAGCCTGCAATAGGAGTCCCACATGTCAATTAACTCCAAAACCAGTATTCCAAGAAAAATACTTAAAATCATAAGGAGAAAATCACCTTGAATCGTTGATTATCCATTCAAAATTCAATTCCAGGAATGAAATGCAACCAAAGAGGAAATCCAGTGTCTCAAATTAGAGCAAAACCATCAATTATCAGTAAGGCAAAATTCATAAATTACAAAATTACATAAAAGAGTATAGAGCTACCTATAGTTCCATTCTGCACAAACAAGAAAGAAAGAATAAAGATCTAAAAGAGCATAAACTTTTGATAGCTTTTGTCTTTCATAGGAAAGTATAAATAACTTCAGTCAAATTATATGCAGATGGGTAAATTTGATCTTCCATATGACATATGAGACCTTTATTGAGATATCTTCTATCAATTCTATTCATATTACCATAAAACAAACCTGCAAGTTTGCAAATCATAATCCAGCATTTTTTTAGTTTATTGCCTTTGGTTGCTTGACTTCTCTCTCTTTGTAAATTGTTTCTAAAGTAGAGTCAGTGAGTTACCAACTTAAGTTTATACTTATAAAACAAATAATTCCCAGAACTTACCTCTAATAGTCAATGTAATTTTTTGCTTTCTTTCCTGAGGCAACAATGCTCGTTGGGGATACTTCTCTTCCAGATACTACCCAAGAAATCTTCTCATCACCAACAGTATAGTAATGATAGAATTTACACGCTCAAATGGCAGAGTACAAGAAAGCCATACCATTATGATAGCAAAAGAGTCGGCAATTACTGCATCTTCATCAACCAGCGTGGGCACATATGCAAGGGGATTCAGCTTCAAGTATTCTATTTCACTCATTACAAAGGCCAAAAATAAGAACCAAATTTCAAAAAAATTCTTCAATAATTTGTCTAACACCCCCAAACCTAATTTCTCATCTTTGATCCTAATTGATTACAATCAGCTGCTCCATATAACAGTCTAACTAACACAGGCACACACTCCCCCCCAATAGTATTTGCTTAGATCATATACAAACATAGTTCATATAATATTTTCTACTTTGCATTATCTAACACAAGAAAATACGAGAAAAAAACACTTGTTTTTCAAGAAAACACTTTCTATCATACCAAACACATCCCAAGTATAATTTCCTTGTAACTTGCTACAATGAAAAACTTTCAACTATTCAAAAACTTACAGAGGTGGAAACAGTAAGTAATCAGATGTTTTTGGTAATTGGTAAGTAATAATAAAAGGCAAAAAGTAAGTAGATATGTGGAAACAAAATAGTTGTGAGCAGTTTTTTTGGTAAGTAATAATATAAAAGGCAAAAAGTCAGTAGAGACGTGAAAATAAAATAGTAGTGACTAGATTTTTTTTTGGTAAGTAATAATAGAAGACAAAAAGTAAGTAGAGCAAAATAGTAGTGAGCTATTTTTTTGGTAAGTAATTATAAAAGGCAAAAAGTTAGTAGAGACGTGGAAACAAAATAGTAGTGACCAGATTTTTTTGTGGTAAGTAATAATAAAATGCAAAAAGTAAGTAGACATGTCACATGTGGAAACAAAATAGTAGTAAGGCAAAAAGTAAGTAAACAGTTTTTTAAGTAAAAGTAGATATGTGGAAACAATAGTCTTTTTCAGATTCTATCTATTAAACTGAAAAAGAAGAATCCAATGTCAAATTGGATTATTTCAATTATTTGGTCCATCGATCTAGAAATCTGCAAAGATGCATTTGTGCATTAACAGCTAAAATGAAAGATAAGTGTTAATAATGATACTCCACTACATTACTAAAATATGAACTTTCGTATGAAACTCATGTCTGAGCTAATGGCAATCCATGCATCTCAGAATCTCTAGAACTTCAAGTAATGCGGCTTGGTAGCTCAAATCACATACCTGATAAAAATATCTCATTTATCATGCTGAAAAAATTTATTCAAAAATGCATTAGTTTGCAAGTTCAGACCAATTACCTTGGCATCCTGAAAGGTTGAAACTTCAGAAGTTGAGATATCAACAACCTATTAAGAAGTAAGAAGTTTGGGAGAATTTCAAAAAACTGGACCCTCACTATATTTACCAAAGTATGTACAAACAAGCAATTGAACAAAAACAAGACTCATGCATACCAAAAACAAACACGAAAGATCATGATAAACAGAATGCATCTTAGAGACAATCGGACCCCTAAACAAGAGCAGTAATGAGGATTAAATGAAGGACAAAAAAATCAAATGATAAGAGAAGCTAACAAAGTGAAAGATATAGGCAACGACTAATAGCGGAGCACATAGTATTTTAGATCTTACAAAATTGCAACTTAACTGTTATTGTTTCATTCTCTGGGATAAAGAACTTTACTATGTAACTTCTATCTTAATATTCATTTGTTTAGGGATTGATGTTTCAGCCTGAAGTACCGTGAACTATATTTTTATACATAAAGCACATAAAGATATAGTAACAGTTTCGAAGCATATATGCACAAATTATATACTTAACACTGAAGAAACGCATGCATACATAGTTCCACTACTTAGCTAAGTAGGTAACAAAAGAAATTAGTGAGAATGAGGGAATAGATAGATTCCGAGAGACAAAAGAACACAAACCTTAAGGGCTTCGCACACACTTTCAAGCTAAGTTTTAAAAAAAGGCTGCCCGGTGCACTAAAGCTACCGCTATGCGCGGTGTTTGGGGAAGGGCCCCACCACAAGGGTGTATCGTACGCAGTCTTACCTTGCATTTCTGCTAGAGGCTATTTTTAAGGCTTGAAACCATGACCTCCTGATCACATGGCAGCAGCTTTACCGGTTACTCTAAGGCTCCCCTTCACTTTCAAGCTATGTTGAAGGTTTTAAATACTTAGTTGGGTAAGTGCAATGATATACACATATTCCTTGTTTTCAACTTGCTTTTTATAGGTTGGTGATTTGGTCAAATGCTCTAATCTTGATTGTCTCAGTAGGATACTAGTTATTTGGAGCAATTTTATAGAGTGGGGATATAGCAATTGATGTCTAAAATTGGATTAAGATTGAAAGCTTTGTTGATAAAACTCTTGAATTCTACAACGGTCTTAGAATCCACACTTAAATGGATAACAAGCATGGTTCCGCAATATTCCAGATATAAAAAGTTGGCATCTGTCACCAACCAAGGAGTAGAAGGTTCAAAAGAGCCATCCGAATTTAAAGACCATTCTTAGCTTGTTTGAATAAGCAAACCTTAGATCCCCATCCACATCGATAGTAATCTACAGAGAATCATTAAAGGAATTTAAAGAGCATAATTGTCGTATGAGAAGAAACGGAATCACATGCCGAACTATATAACAGAATTTAACCTAATCAAGTCTTGGAAAAGGATGCATCACTACTGCATGTTTCTGCATAGCATTTAAGACACCCAGATCCACAATATACTTCCCTCGAGACTCTTCATACAAATCAACCCTCTCTCCAAATCTTTCTTGATACCACATCAAATTTAGAAGCAACCTCTAACAAATCATCACTTTCGTCCTAGTGAACCCCCATTGATGTCATCCTAAAATGAATCCTTAACAATTAGTCTGTTATCAAACAAAATAACATTGTGTAATTATATTTGAGTTTAAAGAACAAAATTTTATTAAATTGAGTGAGAGGTAATGCTAATTAACAGCTCAAGACAATCAAAATTTCATCTTTTCTCATACCTTCATTTTAACCACATCAGGGGATACAAAGTAAATTTTCACATCTTGGTACTTCGTAAACAAGTGAGCAACTAACGAATTGTCCTCCCATAAGCTAGATCACTAATAACAACAAATTTTATACCATTAAGTTTTCCTATTTCTCATTCAATGGTGTACACATCTGGAAGGGCCTGTTTCATAATAAATGAGGACAGTTTTGTTGCTGCAGTCAGACAAGAAAAAAAAAAAGACCAAGAAGACTATGTATATGCCATTGATATGTTCTGTTGCAGTCAGACAACAAATGCATGCCCAGATAAACATCATATGTACTCTATTATGTAGTTTCATCCAGTTAAGTCTCTATATGCTATTCAGAGTGTGTTATGAATTATAACGGAAGGCGAACATTCTAAACACATGACAGTGATATTTACATAGTTAAGACTTAAGAACTATGTTATTAGTGAGCTCTAGAAACTCAGGATTAATGCATTATCCAAACAAGTTACTGTTTCCTAGTCTATATCTATTAAAAGGGGAAGGAGAGAACAATATCCCCACACAAGCTTAAAATGAGGGGAAAAAACTTACCATGAAGCAACTTAACTTTCCCCGTTCGATCAATTTCAACGGGATACTTAAGAAGGTGGCCTCTCATTTTAGTGACTTCATCAGCCGTGTACTATAGCCAATTGTGTTCACCAAAGACTCTCATCCGTCTCACACATTTAAGACTCTCTGGACGCTCAAAAAATTGCTCTATAGTTGTCGTGTGCTCTGCCCACAGTGACATTCTATATCCGTATATCTGCAGTCGAAATGCGATAGCAACTTAGTCACACATTTTTACTACTTGAAAAGAAATGCATTGTAAGAATGGTCTGAATATCAGTTTATTGCATCAATCCGAAGCAGATACTGTTGGACATCTAACTTTCAAAATAAACTTTGAGATATTCACTCAGTAAAAAGGAACAAAACAATTTGGAAATCTTCCTTCTTTAGTATAGTGAAAAAGAACCATTAACACCAAAACAATTGTTTTTCATCTCCAACTATTCGAATTTCCAGATTACTGATGTAAAAATACCACTTACTACATTTACACGTCTACAAGTTATCATCAGTGAACTGGCGAAACTCTACTAAACAAACTCTCTACATAATCTAAACTCAGCTTTCCTATAACTACACTGCCTAACGACAACAAACAGGAAAAATGGTTAATTCTTTTTTTTCTCTGAACAAGAAAGTAATCGTAAAAATTTTAAAAAATAAAAAAACTTTCAAATTGAGTGGTTTTCGGACACGAAATGCTCATGAACTCCTTCAATACGAATAGAGCTTCAACTTCTTTGACTCCTCTCCACTTCCTGGAAATTCATCAATAAAAATAAAGTGATTAAACCAAAAATTAGCTCTAAAAACTATTGTTACCTTTAGGAAAAGTAAAACAACAGCAATTACAGAAGTTTAACTTTAATTTAAGTTATCATAAACAAAACTAATTACAGATCCTAATATCAAAAGATCAAAACTTTAATTAATTAGTATCGCAGAACAAGAAGATATCCAAAGGATAATTGAATTAGTTAGTACCATAACAATATTAACTACAGATCTAGAGAAAATAGATTAAAACTTGAATTAATTAATTTGTATAATAGAACAATAATAATAACAGATTTGAAGTAAAAGGATTAAGGCTTGAAATAATTAGCATCATGTATCATATATATAAAAAACATCAAATGAAAACTTGCTCCACCATCAAAGATGCATTTACCAAAAATAACTCACGATGGACTAATGAAAATTGAGATTAAGAACATGAATTTTGCTTGAAGCTTGTGTTTTGGTGTCAAGGTACGTAGGGAATACGGTGGGGAAAAGGAAAAACAGAGAAAATGGAGATGAAAGAAGATTTTAGGAAAGTAAAATAGTAGAGGTAAAAGACACGGTAAAGTGTCATTGTTGGAGGTTTTAGTTACCCAAATACCCTTACTATTGGTGTTGTTGACGAAAATATCCTCAAATAAGACAAATAGTAGTAACCAAAGTCTTCATTTATATAAAAGAGTAAAATATAATCATTATTATTTTGAAATAATGTATAAATTTCATTAACTAAAAATATATTAGTGAAATTACTTTTAACCTTGTAAGAGTAAGGAATTTATTAAGGAGTGTGTCCAATTCAAATGGAGTAAATAAAAAGATTGGAAGGTTTATTCAACTATTTTACATTGAGTCCACTTGATTCATTGATATTTTAGAGAATACTTCTTCAGTATTAATAAATGAATTGTTTAGATAGTGTTGATATTTAAGGTAATTTAATTGTTTCAATAATAATGTTGAAATTTTCATTTATTCTTATACTTCATTTTTGTATTTCTTATATCATGAATTTAAGAAATTTAATTGTTCTTATTTATTTATTGTTTTGAATTAGTTTTTTTAAAAGTCAGTATTGGAAGCAATTATCATGATAATTGTTTTGAGTTTTTAAGTGTTGTTTGCTAATAACTAAAAATGACAAAAATAAGAAATAATATCTAATTTATATCTTAATTTTCTCTTTATAATAGATATACAATACCTCGACAATTCACTTGTTATCGAACAGAGGAAGTCCTCCAAATTAGTGATCAATAATTAGAAAAGTGACCACTAAATGCATTATTTTTTTATAGACGAAAAACATATACAGGCCCCTGAACTATTCGACTTTTTCCTTATACGCACCTCAATTAGGTCATGTATCTATTGAACCCTTTACTCCTTCACAAATGATTTCAATTGAGCCCAATTTGCCGACGTGGCAAAAAATTTAAACTGCGTGTAATACACGCCAATGATGTGGCAAAGTGGCAAATTAAATAACGACATGTGGCATTTTAATTTAAATAATTATAAAAATAATTTTTTTAATATAATTAAATTTAAATTTAAAAAAAACATTAATATCCCTCACTACAGCCCTACCCAATCCTAGCCCCCCCTCCCCCTTTTCTTCCAAACACCCCTTTCCCCATCTTTTCACAACAAAAACGTAATATATATATATATATATATATATATATATATATATATCCTCTTCTTCCGATACCCCTTTCCCCACCATTGAAGCACTTCAATTCCGTCGATACCCCTTTCCCCACCATTAAAGCACTTCGATTCCGTCGATACCCAACAATATTCATCTTTCCTATCTTCACTTCACTCCTTTATTTCTCCACCAAAACAATACCCAACAACAATTTCAAATGAGTTAGTGTTTTGGGGTATTTGGAAAAAGCTAGATTCCGTTGGATATGGACCATCTACCATGGCAGGCACTGGTATTTGTTGATCTTCAAACAAACTCACCCAGTGAACCTCTACCGTCCTCCCTTTGCAAATTGAGTTACCTTAAATTTCTTGATTTGTCTTATAACAAAATCACGATGACCAACATAACCCATTCACAATCTCCAATGAGGGTTCGATCGTGAATGGGGTTGGGTCGCTATTTTCACTTCGCCGGAGCTCTAGCGAGCTCTGCGACGGAGGAAATTGAAGAAAAATGGGTCAAATTTCTGACCTCATCGATCCTTTTCACTCTCCCTCTCTCCTTTTTTTATCTCTCTCGCATCTTTCTCCTCCGTTCACTGTTTCTCCATTGATTGCCTCTTCCTCGCACCTTCTTTCTTTCTATTCTCTTAGTTTCTCCACTGTTTTCCCCAAATTTTTGTTTTTCTACTCCTTTGCTACTGTTTTTTCCCTTCATCCTCCCCGATTCTTCTGTGTGTATTGTATATGTGTAGCTGCGTGTGTTGTGAGTTGTACAGGTTTCTGTGAGTTGTGTGCGTATATGGACTATGTATTTTGTGATGTGTATGTAGATATCAATTTTGTGTGTGTGTTGTGTAGAAGAGAAAATCTATGTGTGTTACGTGTGTTTCAATGGTGAGGAATGTGTTTGTGTAGAAGATAGAAGATGATAGCTTTTTTTTAATTACTTTTATTTGTTTTTAAAAATTCTTTTTATGTTTTTTTTATTAGTTGGAATTTTTTATGTTTATTTTTTTAATTAATTATGGTTTCTCACTCTCTCAAATGAGAGTGTATTACACATTATGCCATGCTATGTTAGCGCCACATTAGCGATTGGGCTCAATTGACACGTTTTGTGAAGAAGTAAAAGTCGAATAGTTGAGGGCTTGTATATGTATTCAGTCTTTTTTATAACAAAATAGAAAGTGACATTAATCATGGAACAAAAATAGATAAAATATTTTTTATATTTATGCACAATTTGAATAGGACTGCGCACATAGGAGGTAGCGGTATGAACTGCGTACATTTTACCCCAGACCCCACTTGGTGGAATACACTGGATTTGTTGTTGGTGGTGGTGTTGTTGGTGTTGTTGTTGTTGTTATTGTTGTTGAATAGGGAAAACAATCCTACAAAAATTCACATATAATCAATGTGTAGAGACATTTGTGGTATATATATCTCCTAATTCTTTAAGAAAAGTCCTTTAAAAAAAATATGAAACTTATTTCGTGAATAAGGAAAAATCTAAATCATTTTTAGATATACTTGTGGGCAATGAAATTTTATTAAATTGAAATACGTACGAAATTCGGATTATGGTAAATTCAAAATAGATTAGTCCCAAATAAATATTGCGGATTAATATAATTAGATTAATTATTTAAGTCCAAACATGTATGAATTTAATTAAAATTCAATTTTTATTGGGCTAGCCCATTAATTTGGGCTACAAATGATGAGCCCATTGTCACGTCTCAAAATAACCCTTAGGCATGATTGGCTCCCGACAACACCGTTTGCCGTGAGGACCAATTTTCTATGCATTCACCATATCTATAAATACTGAGATAAAAACATACACAACACTATGTGCACGAAATAATTATTAACGCAGGATCATTATCCAACAAGACATCGCATAGCGATATATGAAAACTACAATAGTTTAGATAACAAATCTCTAACCCAAATCCCACACTGAGTTCATGGAGCATCTAAACAGAATTACATGAGTTCAAATTTTGGGCATACAAACCCAACGAACGCAAACATAAGCTAAAATAACGAGAGATGAATGACAGCCTTCACAAATAATGTGAAGGCTCACCTTAGAGATAGAATCCTCACGTAAATACAGTCATCCATGAGCCTCTCTCTCTGCAACCGTATCTGCACGTATGCAAGTAAGGACTGAGCTATATAAATATAACCCAGTAAGATCCTCGACTAGCTACTTTAATACCCCTGCAACAAGTGTTAGAAAATACAAAGAACAACAAAGATACATAAATAATATGTACATAATATCTTTCATAAAATAATATCAATAAGATTTTCAAAGAGGTTCAAAATGTTATCCTATAACAACTCAATACACACTCACGACTTGTCATAAATGGCAGTAAAGGTGATCGGCCTAACACCCCAACAAGTCCACGGCAGTATATATAAAGCCCCAAAAGGCCTACTACGACAGCATGTAAAGATCCTAACATATTACGGAAGCATAGGTAATGCCCCTAACACATTATGACAGCATAAATAATGCCCCTAACATATTACGGCAGCATAAGTAATGCCCTAACATATTACAACAGCATAAATAATGCCGTTAACATATTACGGCAACATAAGTAATATCCCTAACATATTACAGCAGCTATGTATGCCCCTAGAGACTATAATGGCAGCGAAGAAAATATATTCAACGCCCCAACCTCACCTCGCGTTTCACTCTAAACAATTCTCAACACACTTTTCAAAATACATATCCATAGCTAGTCAAAAGCCACAAATTCTACCAAGTTCACGCTTGTCCTAACACATGGACTAGGTAGAAAAATATATTTTTTATAAATCAGATTTGAAAAGCAAGCATCAAAGGTTAAAGTCTCACTTACCCTGCTAAAGACAAGTTCCACAACCTCACTATGCATAGAATACTAACCAAAAACTTCAATGGCTTCAATCGGAACCCGAAGTCAGGCGTCAATTAATAAACTTGCCCTTACGTAAAACTTTCGAATGATCCGAATCTGTTCAAATATATATATATATATATATATATATATATATATATATTCCTTGTAAGAATACAAATTTAACAACACCCATTTACTAGGAAGGTGAAAGAGCAAAGAAAAGAAATATTTTTCTAGAGCATAAGAGAATAGATTCGGTTGAAGACTCTAATAAAAAACAATATCCACTCTTCAAATGCAAACGAATTGGGTCAAATCGTCTGTATCAATTTTTCTTCTTACACATCAGTTTATTCTAAAAACAGAAGAAAATAAAGAAAGCTGCGCAGGAGAAGATAAAGGGATTCTCAAACCCAAAAAGATTTTTCATAATATGCAAGTCTTGAGTAAGTAACTGTACATTTCTTTAATCTGTTTTACTAGAAATGGACACGTAGTAACGAGAAACAAAACCCAGTTTAAGCAGTAGCACAACCTAATTCTTTCTTATTTTTTTTTTAATTTCCCCTAAGAAATCAATATCAACCAATATCTATTCTTAACCTGGCTGCAAACGACTACCACCAAGAAGAAAATCAACTATACATTGCTATCATTTTGTTGTCACTGTTTTCAGAATTATATATAGAAAACTATAAACAAATTCATACCTTATTGGTGAAAGATGCCTGCTAACTTATCTTAGATACTCTCTACTGGTATATTTTCTTTCTCTTCTTCTCTATTATTGCTCAAATGGTGTGTAGTGTAATCTTTGTCAATTAGAAATAAAGAATGGTGGAGTGTTCTTGAGTGGAGAGTATGGTCTGTGTATTCATTGTATTGTGTGCAGGGAATGAATAAATATAGAGAAGTTTCTGTGTGTTCTTCAGGAAAAGAAAATGGAAGAAGATTTGTGGAATTGTGTGGTGTCTTTACGTGTAAATGGTGAGCCCCCCTCCTACTTTTTTTTTATGTCCAGTGGGTATATGACAGAAAAATAAACGATGCTTCTCTATTATTGCTCCCCTAATCATGAAAGACATAAGGGAGTGGGTATGACCCTCTTCCCACTACCCCTTATATAAAAAAGATTTGGGTCATTACACCCACTTTGGTAAGCCCAAGACATTATCATATTGTAGAGGCCCAAAGAGGTGCCACATGTCAAATGACGCTGCATGCCAAGTCAAGTGAAGAAGCCAATAGGATCATGCCACATGTCAAAATAATGCAGTAGGCCTAATGAAATCAAAGCGCATAAAAGGCGCCACGTATTGGTCAAAGAAGTCCAAATTAAACATGATTCTCCCCTTTCCTCAACTATAAATAGGCGTACCATAATTCAGAAAAGGACTCCTGATAACTCTAACAAGAATCAAGAAAAAGCTCGTGGATCAAACGCCGCAATTTCTTTAAAAAGCTCAAGTATTCAAATCAGGTTCATCAAGCCCTTGAATTTAAGCCAAAGTTAAGATCCAGTCCCTCAAATGCGAAGCCAAAGTCAAGATCAAGTCCCTCAAATGCGAATCAGGGGATTCATAGAGATTGTAACACTCACGTATTGAAATCAATAAATTAATTATTGCCATATTTTCTTGTCTCGAATTATTATTTTTCGGTCTCGAAATTTTATTGTCCAACAATAATGTAAAATTTAAAATTTTAATAGTAAATGCCAAAAATGAAGATTTTGAGTACTTCCATTGTTTTGCCATGTGCATTATACATTAGCAGAGTATGTTATACAAAGAAAGTTGTTAAAATTTCAATAAGCTGCAATTTGGCTACCTCTCTTTGAATAGAATAACAACAAAGATCCTGCATGGTGCATGAACTTAATAACAATCATGTCTATTTCTGTGTGACATGAGAGGATATTGAGGATGCAACACCTCAATAAGGTAATTAAAAAGGCAATTGCCTTATGGGGGCCCCCCATTTTGATATAATTATGAAGTAGATTTAAAAAAAAAAAATTATTATAAAGATAAGGACTTTTGAAGGAAAAATATCTTTTTTTTAATTAATACTTGGACATAATATACAAAATGAATTAATAAAATTGTTGGCAAGTGAAATGAAGAATAAAATTATTGAAAAAATTTGAAAAACAAAGTATTTCTCCATTATACTCGATTGCACACCGGATACAAGTCATCAAGATTAAATGTCTTTTATATTACGGAGTGTGGATATTTCAATAAATCCAATAAAAATTGTTGAATATTTTTTAGAATTCTTGAAAGTGGATGATACAAGTGGAAAAGGTCTTTTTGAAGTTATTTTAGATGAAATAAAATGTATTGGACTTGATGTTGATAACTTAAGAGGACAAGGATATGATAACGGATCTAATATGAAGGGAAAACATCAAGGAGTGCAAAAAAGACTTCTTGATATAAATCCTAGATCATTTTATACACCATGTGATTGTCATAATCTAAATTTAGTAATATGCGATATGAATAATTCTTGTACAAAAGCTATATCATTCTTTGGAGTGGTACAACACATATATTTACTATTTTCTTCTTCCACTAAGCGATGAAAATTTTTGAAAGATAGTGTATCCGATTTAACTCTTAAATCATTGTTACAAACACATTGGGAAAGCCGTATAGAGAGTATTAAAGCAATAAGATTTCAAACTCCACAAATAAGAGATGCTTTATTGAAATTAGTGGAAGTTAGTGATGATCCAAAAACTAAAAGTGAAGCTAATTGCTTAGCAATTTATGAGCTTGAAAATTTTGAATTTTTATTAGGTATGACTATTTGGTATGATATACGATTTGCTGTTAATTCAATTAGTAAAAGTTTACAATCAAAAGATATGCATATTGATGTTGCCATAGATCAATTAAGAGGTCTTGTTTCTTTTTTCAAAAAATATAGAGAAAAGGATTTACAAATGCTATGATTGCAGCTAAGGAAATTTCATTAGAGATGAATATAGAACCTGAATTTCGTAGTAAATGTGTAATTTATAGAAAGAAACAATTTGATGAGAATGTCGATAACGAAATTACAAAATCTCTTGAAGAATCTTTTAAAGTTGATTACCTCTTATATATAGTAGACCAAGTCAGTTCTTCACTTCAAAATAGATTTGAACAATTTGAAGCATATGAAAGTACTTTTGGTTTTTTATTTAATGGAAAAAATTGCAATCATTAGATGACGAGAATTAAAAAAAAATATTGTCTTAATCTTGAATGTTCCTTAAAACATAATACTCACTCTGATATTGACGGTATAGACTTATATTCCGAATTAAAAATTTTGAGGGAAATCATACAAGTAGAAGATAATACTCTAATCGAGATACTCAATCAAATAAAACAACTTGATTCTTTTCCAAATGCTTATATTGCTTATAGAATAATGTTAATAATTCCTGTAACAATCGCTTCAGCGGAAAGAAGCTTTTCAAAATTAAAAATTATAAAATTTTATTTAAGATCAATAATGTCTCAAGAAAGATTAAGTGGATTGGCTATATTATCTATTGAAAAAGAATTTTAGAAGAAATCGATTATAAAAAATTATTAACAACTTTACATCTCAAAAAGCTAGAAAAATAGATTTTAAATAAAAAATATAAATTTTTAATTCTAATTTAAGGCCTCCGATTTTAATTTGGCCTTAGGCCCCCAATACGCTTGAGCCACCCCTGATCAATACCTTTTATAAATGCTTTCAATTATATATATCTTGAATTTCAGTTATCCAATTTTACCTTGCCAAATAATTCTGTAACTTCAGACAAAATTGATCAACGACTGAGATCAAATCACCTTCCCTTTTCTTTTATACACAATGCGAAAAACCTAATCCTATTTTCTCCAAAATCAATCGGCGATTGCAGCCGTCCCATCATCCGTATGCCGCCACCGAAAGCGATAGCCAGTAGGTCGTCAACCCGACACCCCCTTTCTTCATCTCTCCATCCCTCACATGCAATATCACCATCTTCGCTGCCAGTCAATGCCGCTGCCTCGAACCAGTCGCCGCCACCCGTCAAGGAACCCCTTCGGTCGATCCACCAACCCCATCGCCATTTTCTCTATTTCTCCGACGAGAAACGCCGGCAACACCACCGAAGTAGTCAAAACCGTCGGCGATCCTACACTAACAACCATCGTTTCCCGTCCCTCTTCCATGCACTGCCGATGGGGATCCCACGACCGGTGAAACTATGTCACCGGTGATTCTCCAACACCAACAGCCATAAGACCTTCCACCGGCGAATTCCATCCGTCTCACTGCCTCCGAGCCCCGACCGGAGAAATCCAAGTTCACGACGGATTCTCAGAATCTCTCTCAGGTTTATTCTTTTTTTGAATTTATATCAATTTAATATTATCATCTTCTACTCCTGTTTTCTTTGACAGATTATTAGATGTGAAATTAGTGAAATTCGATGTTTGAATTTTGATTCGATGTCGTGTTTGTTTGCCTTTTAATTAACATAAGTAAAAAAATTCCTAATTTTTGCGGTCTTTCTTTAAACTGTAACTTCTTAAATGCTGCATGTCGATTTGCGTTAATATCATTCTGCTAGTTTCTACTTAATTTAATTTTGTATGGAAAAAACATGTATGTGATGATTCGAGGATTTGTTTGTAAATATTTAGTAAGGCTAATTTGTGCACGTTTTGACTGTTTGGGTATGATCCTGTACCAATTTGATTTGAGAAAAGCATCTCAGTAATTGATTTTTGATTTTTCTTGCATTACTTGGTTGACAGACATCCCTCACACGTTAATTATGGTAAATTTAGATAACTCTTCTTGATTTCATTTAATAAGTAGGAAATATCTCTTTTTACTTGTTCTATTCATGGAAATTTCAAATGTTATAATTTGACATACCCTTGTTTATTTATTTATGGCAACTATAGTATGATTGGTGGAATGGATTGATTTATCCCCATCCATTTAAGGGAACAATCTCCTTAATTGATTCATTATATGTTATTCTTCCTTCATTAAATATTATTCTTCCTTCATTATTTGGGATTGTGGACGGCCCTCCTCACTATATAAACTCACCATTCTTTTTCTCTAAGAGGACAGACTTCTCCTCCGCTATTACTCTCTCTATTTTCTCTTAAAAGTACTTTGAAGTTCTTTGGCACTTTGGATTTTGAAAAACCTTCGGTCTTGTCCTTGCTGCAATTGCTTTGGGTTCTATTATTATTATTAGGTGCCTATTTGTGATAGCAAAGCATAGAAAGCATGTCTATAAGAACTAATTTAAAATAATTATGTTGTGCTTGCTTGCTATGCCTGTGTTTCTTTGTTCCTCTATATAAGACAATGTGTTGGTATAGTCAAGTATTCCTTCTGTGCTTGTAGCACTCTTTTGCTCGTATGTGACAGGTATTAAGTGGTATTGGAAGAGTCGTCGGGGACTTGGGAGTGGTTGCTTATTTCTTTCTTAGTTTAGTTTCATAGCTTCATTTTATTTATTCATTGGTCTGTATTGTATAAACCTCACTGATGTAATGGTAATTATTGGGACTGCTTGGGGGCGGGGATTTATGTGCTCTATTAATTGCGTAGGCAAACACAACCTTAGTTTGTCCATTCTTTGTTATCCTACGCATCAAAACTTGTCCCATTTCCCCTCACATGAAGAGTCTCTTCCTTACATTGTGATGTTGACACCCAATTTTAACCTCCCGACACTACATTTATGCTGTTATTTTAACAAAATCGTTAATTTTTAAAATTAGTATTTTTGCATATTTTCTTGCATCAAACAAATTTCCGACATATCGCATTCATAATTTAGAAAATGCATAAATCATCAATTATCATTTAGAATCATTTTTTTATAATATTCTAAAATTAAAAATGACATTTTTGTAATTTTATTAATTAAATTATTTTCACGTAATTATGCACACTCACAATTTTGCAAAATACATTATCTAGTTTTGCTTTATTTAATACTATTTATTGATATTATTATTTATTGACATTGTTATTATATATATTACTATTATTTATTATTTATCATTTTTTATTATTTATTGTTTAATTATTATTTTTTACCTTTTTTTTTATTATTTAAAGTTGTTATTTATTATTTAATTACTATTATCATATATTATTATTATTCCTACTTTAATTTAAATAACAGCCTTATCAAAATTGCCTTGCCTGATTTTATTTACCTTTTAATCCAATTTTATTTAATTTCTTACAATTATAGCCAATTTTTACCCAATCCATTACAATCTTAACCCAATTTCTTACAATTTCAGCCATTATTTTTCATCCTAGCCATATTTTAATTCTCCCATGACATTAAATCTCAGCCGTCGATCAAAAACCAATCCAACGGTTGAGATCAAAAGATATCTCTTTCCATATTTAAAACCTACAAACCCTAACCCTAATTTTTTCCCCAACTTTCGCCTCTATCTCTCCACCTCTCTCTTCTCTCTCTCTACAAACACCTCTAAATCTCGATCTCCCCCCTCTCCTCTGATCTCTCCGTCGCCAATCGACCACCAAAACCACCCCCTGCTGCTCCGAGTCCTCGTCACCACGCCACCATCTCTGGCTAACAGCCTTCTCCATCGCCTCTTCCTTCTCCTCCATACGCGCCACCAGCGCCTACCCCAGGCGAGTCCAGCCGCTGCTCTGATGGCCAGCCATCTCCCTTCCACTGGCGAACAGAGCCACCAGTGGCGCCGCCATCGACGGAGACGACCATCCAAGCCTCCACATCGCCGCTCCATCCTCCGTCCTCCAATCACCTTCTTTCTCTCCTCCGAAGAACGTCCAATAGCTGCGACTCCTCCCCCCACAGCGATACCTCCGGCAAACTCCTTCGGCGTTCCAACCATGCAACCCTTCCTCATCGAAAATGACGGATTCTGATAGCATAATCCTTCTTCAGGTTTGATCCCGTGTTCGAAATATGTGTGTGAACTTTAGTACTATTTCTTCATCTGTGTCTCTCATAGAAGGATTCTTCGAATCTAGTGTGGCCACGTTTGATTTTTGTTGAATAAATGTGTTGATTTTAAGTTTGTGATTTTTATTCGACCCTATTTCCATGTCCTGCTTGATTAAAATTTTGTGACGCTTAACTTGAATGGTGAGTCAATTTTTTCGTCTCTCTCTAGTATGTGCAAACACGTCTAACTTCTTGCAACTTCACATTTTTATGCCTCTTAGTAAATATGGGTAAGAAAATCCCAACTTCTTTTGTGACTTGGTTTTAACTTTCTGACAAGATACTCATTACTAATCACTGTAGATTGTTGCTTGCTAATAATTTAGAGGTGAGAATCATAATTGTCTGTAACCAAGAAGAGTCCTGCCAGAAACTCTGTTAGTTCTTCCTACTCTGTTTTCACCATTAATAGCAGTCCTTGCAACAGAAGCCAATCGCTTCAGTTCCTCCACATTAGCATAACTCTTCCTAGTCATCAAACCCCCAATCCTATTCTTCACTGAATTCACCAATTTGCTATCTCCAATACTCCTAACAACCCCATAAAACTTGCCATTTTTTGCACCAGACGAAGGCAGAGTAGCTGACTTCTCCTTCAAAGTCGGCAGCATAGTAGGCAGTGGCTTTCGATTCTCCTTCCTCAATGTTGATGAAAAATCAGGCACTAGTTGTTATGATCTCAATAATAGTCAATCAAATGTTAGTTGTTCGGATTCGAAGTTGGGAATAGAAAGCAAATAGAAACGCGCGAGTTTGAGAATAAAGGGTCGAGATTACTCAAGTTTAAAAGAATCGCAAGGGTCGTGATGATGCCACGTGGCAAGGTGGTTATATACACACTTCATAGGAGAAAGAAGGGCATAACTGATCTGGTAAATCAATTGTTCTTCTTTTCCCTCCCAATTCCTTTCTATTCCCATCTAAATCTAACTTTGTCTTCTCATCTTCTTCCCCTACAGATCGACTCATTCATGGAGTTCTCTATAAATTTGTTTTCTCTTCATAGATAGGATTTTCTTGTTATTTTAAATTTCATTTCTCTATTTTTTGATATAAACAGAAGATTTCTCAAAAAATACTGTGTTGGTTGTTTGGTTGCTGCAATTTTGTTATGGGTAGTAATTCGAAGAAGATGTTTATGGAATCATCAACTTTGGTTAAATTGATTGAACGAAACAATGCCAATAGAAGGGCACCTATGGATGAAGTTTCAGGAATAATTGTGGATTTAAAACAATTTCAGAGGTGGTGTAAGGATTGCACATGTAGTATTGACTGCCAATGCAACTCTTGCATCTATGGGTGTGTACGCAGCCTTGACTGCCAATGTTGCTTTTGTCTTTATGTATGTTTTAGATGACTATGCTATTGCTGAACTGCTGAAGATTGAAAATAGCAGTAAGATTGATTCAGAATACAATGAGGACTAGGCGTTCGATGAATGTCCTCAATGGGTCAAATCTGAAGTTCTAGTTGAACTTCACTCCATCCAAAATAAAAACACCACAAAAATCGAAATCCTGAACCCACATCTAGATTCATGACTTTATGTTCTTGCTCATGAGGATACCATACCAAAATTGACGGGTCTCAATGATCTGTCCAGTTATTATAATGTCATGAAACACCTTGAGTCTGCACCTTCATCAGTTTCAATTAAGGTACTTCTGGACATGGAGATTGGTTCCACACTATTCGATATAAAGGCGGAAGGGGATATTTTGGTCGCATTTTGGGTTTCTCATGCAACTATTGGTTCACTCCCACATGTTTTGGTTTTATTCATTTATAATTGGGTTGATACTGGGCAGGTTTTTTGGGCTTTATATGATAGGAGAAAATTGAGTGTGTATTCATTTAGTCGAGTTCTATTTTTTAGTTTTGTCGATGGATTTCTATTTCTGAATGTTGTAAATGCTGAAGCAAAGCTACCAACACCAGTTGTTGTGAAATCAGAGGATTGAGATGAGTATGCATCAGCACTAATTAAAATTACAGGTGTTGAGATTTCTAAACCAGCAGATAAATCTAGTGAGTGTGTATGTCTCACTGAAAGGTGCAATGAGTGGATTGATAGTATCATAGTTGAGGCATGGGTGAAAACCACCAAAATGTTTTGTATTGAAGCCACACTAGAGTAGTCGAACAATCAGAAACAGGAGCAAAATGTAGATGTGGAAGCATCGTCAAGGATTCTGACACATTTACAAATTCGCAAAATGGCAGAGGCATTACTGAAAAAGAAAATGAAAGAAATGAAAGTAGGTAGTGCTCAAGGATCTTTCTTTAGAGTCAAAACAGTGAATACTTTGTCAAAAGTTCAAGGACAAGTTTTTAGAGTTGAGGTTAATTAGACTTCAAAGCTACTGTGCCTTCTTGTTAATATTGGCCTCAAAGATCCCGATACACAATCAGATCTGGTAGAGAAGTGGGTAGAATATGAAGACGTGGGTATTGTTTTCCTTTATTATAATGATTGTGTTATATGCGTCTTGTTTCAAGAAATACTCGAAAGGAATATAGATAACATGCTAATACCCTTTGGACAATACATAGAGCCTCTGCTTATTGTTGTTGCTCTGCGAGTACTAATTCAGGTATATTGCTTGAGAAACAAAATGATGCATGATGTGATGATTTTATCTAAAGATTTATTTGTCATATTTGTCAATGAGGAGGAAAACTTCTATTCTATGGCATTAAATAAAAGTTGTGGCGTGTATGAAAATA
Source organism: Capsicum annuum (assembly GCF_002878395.1). Taxonomy (NCBI): domain Eukaryota; kingdom Viridiplantae; phylum Streptophyta; class Magnoliopsida; order Solanales; family Solanaceae; genus Capsicum; species Capsicum annuum. Next base: position 142,139,823 of record NC_061112.1, read on the forward strand.
GAGGTTATACTACCTGGTTCGATATGAAGTTGAGTGTTCCAAAGACAAGGAGAGTTCTTATGATGCATAATTTCTTACCATTGCTATTTGATCCGGGTGGTACCATTCTAAAGTATCATACCGTTGTGGAAAAGGTTGTTTATCACCTTGTCTGTAAGCTATGTAAAGTGAGGTATCTGTTGGACTGCAACATCTGCAGGATAATCTATTCTAGTTGTCTTAACTTCTATGGTAGACTTGCAAATGACCAAGTTACATGGTTCCAAGGTACTCTATCATATTTGGCAGTGATCTGGTCAACCAACAGTCGAGTCAAAATAGGAATTTTCGGTCTAGGAA